>NC_143588.1:110883203-111188194 GCF_048544385.1 Mastigoproctus giganteus
TAAATGATATTCACAGTGGAATACACGAGAAGCTGTCAAAGTTTACTAATGACTTTACCATCCTGGCAACCTTTTAGGTTGCCAGGATGGTTTAACAATCCAAACCATTCAAGGATTCAAAAGAATTTGGACTGATTGCAAGTGTAGTCTGAAAAATGGCAGCTAAAATTTAATGATGCCAAAAGCAAGGTATTGCACTTGGTCAATGGAAACACAGGAGTAGTATAGATTATAAGAAGGGGAATTAAAGGGTTTGCAGGATGAGAAAGATTTGGGAATTACAATAGAGAAAATGTGAAGTTCAATGTGCAGTGTAAACAAGCTGCACGAAGAGCATGTTCATTTATTGGATTTTTGTAAGTACACACACACACACACACACAGAGAGAGAGAGAGATCATTATGCCTCCTTTCTGTAAAAGTGTGAGACAACACATAAATATGTATCAATGTCTGAGGCTGTATCCAGAGACAGACTGGGTCAAAAATTCTTACCAGCGAAAACAAATAGAATGTATTGGAGGTCAGAGTGTAATATTAAAAACCACACTGGCCCCTGGCCCACTGGGGTTACCCTGCTAAGTCATATGACCAGTCCGCCTCTGGCTGTATCTGAAGAAGGGTGGGAGGGTTTGTTATGACTCTCCCGCCATTCTTTAGATGCGACATTTCTTGAAAATAATAAAATAAGGGTTACTGATCTAAGGTTTATATCTGTTCCCAATAGACACAAGTTTGTAATGCACAAAAGCAATGTATCAGAGCATAGAATATGTTTGAAAAACATGTTTGTGATTCATATGCATACTGCATAATCTCGCATGGTCTCCCCTCCTTTTTTTTTAATCTAGTTGCCCTCTTATGCACCCAAGTGATATGCTGTAGAGTGGGGAGACATAATGAGGGCCCTCAAAAATGACACTACCATACATATATCAACAGTATTGAGGTGCAGTTCTTCAAGAATTCTCAGTACTGGGGATCCACCCTTATATAAAGATGTCACTGCATACACCCAAAATCAGCAGAAGCAACATGGCCAATGGAGAAATGAAGGTAATGTGACCATTATCCTAAACCAGGTAGGCCATCAATAATGATCCATAGGATGTTAATGGTGAATACACATATTGAGAGAAATTGCAAAGGCATTGGCTCAAGAGACAGTAGGATCGAGTTATGCATAGGACTTAGAACCATGAGAAAAGTACCTCAGAATTCTATATTCCAATTCCATTTTCTCAGGTGTTTACTTCAGAGAATGGAATAATACTGTACTTCATCCTAGCAATTAGTGATAAGGATATAATCGACTGATTAGGAATTTAGATTTTGATTGTCAAAATTTGAATGATGGAGAAACTTCGACTGGTTTTGATTTTAACAAAAAATAAAACAAAAAAATCCTCTTGAAAAGGGTTTAATAAGTCATGAATAAAGTTGAAGGTACATTAAAAAATTTTTGGTATTTTACAGCATTGAAATCTGTAGAAAAAATAGGTACAAAAATTTACACTCTGTACCAACAATGTACGTTCCTTTCAAATCGGTTATCTTCCAAACGTTTATGAGATATTCCTTTCTGAAGAGTAATATTCAATTTCATAATTCTGTATTTTTATGAAAAACAAAGCTAAAAATTTCACACTGGTGCTGGAAAGTTTTCTCCCATATTTGAAATCAACACAAAACAAGTTAGGTAATGTGTGCATTAAGTTATGTTTCAGGTGTATTTGATTATTAATTAACAAAGTTAAAAGAATTCCAACTTCTATATTCTACTCAAGAACACAACAACCTCACATGAACTTTCCAAAGAATTAAAAGAGCATATTCTGAGAATATGGTACCAAATTGACTTTCCCTTGTTGAGCAATACCAGAACATCTAAAAACATTGAAATTTAAATTACTCTGATTTTAGTGACATTTGGAGTGACTCAATTGACAAAATTTGACAAAATTATGTTCAATGGTAGGCCATGTTGTTACAAAGGGTACTAGGAAAGTTTTGCAATACAGCTTTGTTTATTTAATTTTTTCAAAGCAATTTCCTCTACATTCAATACACCTCTCCATCCTCCGAAACCAATCTTTAAACCAGTTCTGCCAAGTTTCATTAGGGAGTAAAGCACACTCGTTGTCCCAAGCCCGTAGAAGGTCCTCATCACTGGAAAACCGCCTCCCTTTTAGCTTCATTTTCACATGCAGGAACAGTGCAAAGTCGCAGGGAGCAAGGTCTGGACTGTAGGGAGGGTGCTCGAGAAGTTTCAGTCCTGTCGTGGTCAAATATTCGGTGCAGGCTTTGGCGCGGTGAGCTGGAGCATTTTCGTGATGGAGGTACCAGGTGTCCATTCTTGACTTTGGCCGCAGGTTCTTCATAGATCCAATGACTTTAGGCAGGCATTGTTCAGTATACCACTTAGCTGTGACTGTCTTCTGCGTGTCCAAAACGACACGTTCCACAATTCCACTCGATTTGAAAAATACAGCTATCATTTTCTTCTTTACAGATAGGGATTTTCTGACAATTACGGGTGTGTCGTCATCATCAAAGACCCAAACTTTGTTTTGAGCCTTGGTCGGCAGATTGTAATAGTACAGCCAAGTCTCGTCACGTTCACATACCGAGATTGTCCCTTATCAAACTTTTTTAACATCTCCCGGCACCAAGTCACACGTGTCATCTGCTCTTCAGTCAGTTGATGCGGCACCCAGAGAGAACAAAGTTTCTTCACGTGCAAATGATCTTGCAGAATCGAACGAATTGCTGGTGCATTTAGGCCCAAAGTATCCTCTATCTGTTGGTAGGTCACTCGCCTGTTTTCGTCAAGCATTTTCCTCACAGCAGTAACGTTTTCCTCCGTAACTGACGTTCGTGGCCTTCCCGGCCTCTCAGAATCCTCCAGAGTGAAATTTCCCCTTTGGAATTCTCTATACCACCTGAATATCGTTGTACGATGTGGACAATCATCTAGTGCAAGAGTCATTTCTTCTAAGCACTGGTCTATGGTTAAACCACGCACGAAATTATACCGCAAAACTGTCCTTATCTCATTTTGTGACCACGATGCCATCGCAAGCACTTTACACTCTCACTACTAATGAATAACTGAGCCCATCGACTTGGCATGGCGGCTACTATGCACGTATGAACATGTCTAAACATGCAGCAACAAGCAGCTTCCTGTGATTCATTGTTGCGTCATATTGCAAAACTTTCCTAGTACCCTTTGTATGTATGGACAAACATGGAAGATAACAGACACTTTATACATATGCAGATGTGCCTAAACCAGACAGGTAATATATGCATTGATTTACATTTTAAGTGCCTTCAATTATCAAATAACTTTACCTGAGGGAGTAAAAATGTCTATATTGTATTTTGGAAGTGTATGAAAATCTAACCACCTGACAGTGTCAAAACTACCATACCACAAGGTCCATCACTGGGAGAGGAGGGGAGGGATACAACAGCTGGTTTAATATACTGTAGTTGTTAAAGATCACATGGGGCACTTGTGATTCTGGCCAGAGTGCCAGGAATTCAGTTTTCCCTTTGCCACATGATGTTCGTGATGAATAGCTGCAAGATGCAATTTCCGCAACAGTTCTCTTTTTAAGAGGAGTGGAAATGGTGCATGGGTTAACGTATTTACATTATATTTAACAAAAAAGTTCTGAAGAATATTGTAATGGTGTTTAAATGTTTAAAAGGATCAGAACTACTGAGCCAGATTTGTTACAATATTTCTGTGTAGTTATGTATGGAGGAAAAGGGGGGAGGGTTTGTTATGAAATTGGATTTGTACCTGAAACTGCTACTAACAATGTATACTGAAAATTTGGTGACATTTTAGAATTAGTAGTGCAAATGATGCAAGAAAGCAATCTTATAGAACATCAGCAAAAAAAAGAAAACTATCCACCTCACCCATCTATTCCCTCCAAGAATTTTCTACCCTGTAATTATCCTTCCTCAATTTGAATTTATTCTCTCTCATGATGTGTGGTCTCAGCAAGAGGATAAACACCATCAACATGTAGCTTACTCAATCCATTCAAAGCCATAAATACCTCAATCAGATCTTGCAGGTGCCTAGTCTCCAGGATGTCTGGAGACTAAAGAGAAAATTTGAATCTCAGATAAATCTTTCAAATTTCTTGAGTAATGGCTAAACAGTTGAAACACAGATTAGATGGGAACAAAGCCAATTTCCATAGGTGTCCTTAAATGTGGACTGTTCCGTTTCACGTCCATCATACATCTTGGCTGTTAAGAAATATGTAGCAGTCTCATCTTTCAAGAATTTAAATCATATTTGCTGAACAATAAGATGCACCCAGATTTTAGGAGTTTTTGAAAAAAACATTTCACTGCATATGTTTGAAATAAATTCGCAAGTAAGCATAACATTTTCTTAGTTAGGAGCACTGAAACAGCTTGCAACTGCCCTATTTCCATGTTCTTTGTCATAATTTTCCTTCAATTTGCTGTCAGCAGTGTACAAAAACCTCAGGCGTGCGGGTGCATAAGTACACTTGCCTTGAGTAACCGGGGTTCAAGCCCGTGACTACTGAATACGGTGTTGTTTCTTGTATTCTATCTTGTGAACTGCTCTGATCGTTTGGTCGTCCTGGAATATAAACAGAAAAATTTTATTTATTTTATCCATTTAATCAAAACTACAAAATTATGCATTTTGGGCAGTACTATGGTACTGCCCAAAATGCATAACATGAATAAGGTCAGTCAAATGATTGCTAATATGAGTAATTCAGACTAATCAGAATGTTTGTTGTTGGACATGTAGGTGTCAGCAGGGCAAGGGAGGGTGGAAATAATTGATGTATGTTGAAGGGTAATCCTTTCCAGAAAGTTTCTAGAAAGAAGTTTTTTAAAAATTTATTTTGTTTTGTATGGAAAGGCAGGACGAATTTTAGTGAGAAGTGAAACACCTTTCTTGGATATGCAAACCAGTAGTGGCCAATCTTTTGCTGCCTGCTACATTTTTGAAAGTGCATTGCGTGCCACCTATGTGCATATTCATGGGTTACTGGAATCAATATCCCCCCCCCCGTAACTCTTACATAGTAAAAACATTGGGTGGTTTAGTGACCAAAATTTTTTTTGCTAACGCTAATTTTGTAAATTTTTACCGTAATAGAAAAAAAAATTAATGCTTACATTTATTTAAGGTAGGCTAACAAATAACTTTTTTTTTTTTTTTGTAAAAAAATTGGGTAAAACATCATTTTGAACCTATTTTATAACAAGCAGAACTGAATTTACTAAAAGCACAAAAATTACAGCACTAAATATACGCAATAATTTTATTTAAATATTCGTAATTTTAATGCTGTTATGTTTAACTGGAATATTTTCAAATATTCGTAATTTTCGATCTCTTTCAATCTGAATTAAATGAAATGAGTATTTGTGCCAGTTGTCATAAGTGGCACTTCAGGCACTTTATGGAAGTCAACTATCTCATTTATAAAGAAAACTTCAAATTTTATAGAAAGCACTTAACTCCTTGGTAAAATTCCGAACAGGGTGCACACGCCAGGCTATCGGCAAGAAAAGGAAGAAGGCTATGAGTGACGCTGGAGATTCCTCCCACTCACTGCTTTCTCCCTCTCCTCCTCGCCTGAACGTTACTGGGGGATGTCATGTGACATCATATGTCGGAGCTGAAATAAAGAAAAAGAAACGGCAATTTGTTTTAAACAACTAGCAAAAATTAACACCACATACAACCACTGATTCTTCTCGCGCGTACATTACTAGACTATTTCACGTGCAATAACAAAGAATTGCTAATAAACTCACCTCACCAGTCCTAGCACACCTCATCAAACAACCACACTCGAAAATGCTTGCATTCCCAAGCTATCAAATTCAAACTCACTATTCCATTAAAATCTTACGTCCATCCTTGGATGTAGACTTTAATGGAATGGTCAACGATTATTCACCATTCCAGCACTAAGCAATAACACGATTATTTCGTGGAAGGAAAAAAGGGGGAAAGCAGCGAATATTTGCTCTAATTTTCATAAAAGAAACAGCGAATTGTATACTCCTTTAGGACGAAAACCCTGGTGTACTTGTAATTAGTGAAAATAAATATTCCTTTGCAGAAACAGTAATAAATGATCCGCTTAAGTTTAATATGCTGTTCATGGTAAGCCCTTCTTGATATAACGAAGCGTTGTTTTGTTGTTATAGGGTTTTAGGAGCGTCAGCGACGTTCTGTAGTCGATTTTCTGTTTGCTAGACAAAAAAGCCGAGTTTCGGAGAGAAAAAAACAGGCTCCTCCCTAGTGATATCGATCAACTCAGCCACGTTGTGAAAAAGACCATAAAAATTCCTCCCTTTATCGAAGGGACTCAATGTCAGGTCTTTTTCAACCTGGTATGGGAAGGATGACGATCCTACCAACTGTGCTACATGAGTTTCTGTATTTTGCTAAATGATAAATATTTTCCATTGTCTACACAATGAAGGAAATGATAACTCTTTTCCATTGTTTTCATTATGTACATCTCAACTACAGGATATCAAGAGACCACTACATACTGTTGCTACTGCAGCCATGAAGTGTCTGAATGATGAACTGTAGTATTGTTACTATTGAACTGTTGGCTATTGTATATAAAGAGTTGCCAGGCTAGTCTAGCCAGTTGATCTTTTGATCAATTGAGAGATTCGCAATTGGCATGAAGCTGGCTGCCGGAATTGTGGGCTGGTGGAGGGGCTGAATGGCTTTCCGTTTTCTGGAACCAAGGTTGCCTCATGGAACCAACCATGTTTCTTGGTTTCTTGAGCGTCATGTTTCTTGAGAACAGAAGGCAGGAGGAGAAACGGGGCTGGATGGAGGGGTAATCTGGAGGAGAAATGGGGCTGGTTGGAGGGGTCATATCACAATGTACACTTCAATTTGAAATATACACGCACAACAGAAGTAAAAGCACATAACCTATAATACGAAGAAAGATTTAGAAACACTTTCCAAAGAAGAAAAAAACGGACATAAAATTGTGCAGTATGTATAAATTTAAATACACGTTTATATTAAATAAAGGAAAAGCATTTCAAATTAAATTTCTCTTTTGGTGCACTGTATTATACTCTACTATAAAGTATGGTGATTGTGTAATTTCGGTACTCCGATAATGACATCAAATGATGACTTTTGTGATCATTCTGTGCAACTGGTAGCCAGTCAGGTTCTTCGAAATGTACTTTGGAATCTATGTTTACAACCAATGTTTAGAATTAATTAAAATATTTTCAAATAATGCTTTTTTTGTTGTCGTCGTTGTAGTCGCATCAGCGACTTAGACCATATTGCGCAGCATATATTATCTTTAAAAACAGCAAACACGATGCATATATTGCATTGTCTGTGTAAACAATAACATCTCTGAGACAAAAGCCTAATTGGGGGAACAGTTGGTATAACCTCGGTCTTTTTCACACCGCGTGGAAAACACCTGGGTTCGAATCCAGTCAATGATGCAAAATAGTTTTATGCACTTCAACTAGAGAGCATACTCAATTGATGGACATAATACACATGAGAGCGTTCTCGGTGGCCCTAATGATTTTATTTTTGCCATTAATTGTTGAACAGTTAATTGAATTAACTGTTCAACGTCATTAAAGACCCGTAGGTCGACAATTGGTGATGTGCTCAGCAAATAGAAACGGGTTTGTTCTGAAATCGTAATAAAACAATCCACAAGACCTCCGAAGCTAACAGAACATGGCAAGAGAACCCTACAAAGAATCATCCGCTTGAAACGAACCTAGTTGTTACCTTAAGAGACAGAAAATGGAACTCAGAAAATTGTGCACCCTCCCTTAACTCTTTATAAATGCGCTCAAATCTCAATCATAATCGCCAGACTTAAGACAGAAGGGAGAACAAGTGATAACCTACATTTCTCATTGCACAATAGCCTAAACAGCTTCGCTATTCTCAGAAACATGTTTCCGTCAAACATCCAGGGCCGACACTAGTGTTTGTGGCGCCTGGGGGGGGGTTCTCCCATTAGCTGCTGTTGTACATCTTGTGAAGAAGCTTGTGTTGGGTGTGTAAGTGTATGATATATTCTGTTGTTGGCTGGCACCTGGCTCTTAGCCGGTGGAAAGCAGCAACACCTGGCCACCGCATACCACCCCCATCCCCGCCACGTGGAGGCGGCCAGGTTCGATTATCGTCTTGCTGCGTCTACCTAGGACAAGTCACAAGCAAATGCAATAAAAGAAGAATAGAAAAGGTATTTAGGTTGGAGAAGTATGAGAATTGGTAGGGGATTGGGAAAGTTGTGGCACTTGGCGCAAAACCTTTTCATGGCACTTAACTCATACCTTAACACTCATATATATGCAGTAGCGCATCTAGCAGCGCCTGTGGCAAGTGCATCAGTTGCGTACCCCTAGCGTCGGCCCTGCAAACAACCTCCATCAATTCAACACACTGCAATGATGCACATAAGTACTGCTAGAACAAGGTGCATATACTAATAAAAATATATCTCCAGATTCAATTTTAAAACCCACCTTTCTGGTGTGTGAGGTACAAGCCTGGCTTTTATTAGCTGAAGGCACGTATCAGCACATGAGCAACCCACAATTGTAATTAGTGTACAGTCACACTATGTCAACCAGGGGAGTGTCATCCCAAGGGTGCCAGGGGTGCACTACACCCAGGCGCCAACGTTCAAGGGGTGCCTGAAAACCTGAAACTTACACATATGAAAAAAATTTAAAGGAAGCACAAAATTGCGATTTTTACCCGGGCACCACATTCCCCAGGAACTTCCCTGACATCAATTACAAGTCCTCTGGAGATCATTCTAAATGAGCTGTGCCTGAATAATATGTCTCTATGTTCTCCTAGGCTCAAATTTTAACTTTAAAGACAAAATTTTTAGAATAATTATTTGTAATGAGCTCTTTAAATACAATCGTAGATTATCAACAGCATTTTCTCTGGTTTTTACTGAAAAAAATGCAATTGTAATTTCAGCCTCAATCTGTACTCTTCTAGCTGTATCATGGGTAACTACCAGTTGGTAACATTTGTGCATAAAACACTATAATTACAGTTCTTCCCACCCGGTGTGGAAACAACTGTAATTATACGACTTGTGTCCTCTCATGGAAACTACTGACCCCTGTTCGAATCTACTCAATAACACGAGGATTTTTTTTTTTTTTTCAACGTGGTGAAGTTAGTCGGTCTCAGGTGAGGCTAGCATGTTTTTTTTTTTTTTTTTTCACTCCTGGAAACTCGGGTTTTTCTTCCAGCAAACAGAAAATCGACCTCAGATTACACGCAATTTACAAATAACAGTATACACGGAGCGATATGGCCATAGTCGCTAATGCTCCTAAAACCCTACTACAGCATCAACAATAATTAAATTGATACTGTATTTATTTCTTATTAAATATGCTTACAGGTACTAGTGTGCCTAGCGCTTGCGCTGATGGCACACTAGTACCTGTAATCACATTTAATTCATTGAACTAATTTATTAATTTATTAGCACATTTAATTCATTGACCTCACCTCACCTTTCGTGTTCATTTTCCCACCCACTAGATCATTGCAAAGCATAAAAAAAGTTCAGCTGATCACTATGATTGGACTGCTGCAGTGCAAAAGGAATAGTTTCTTGCTTGGAAAAACACATGGTTAGCAACAGATAATTTAGAACCAGTCCTTGTTGTTGTAACAGGGTTTTAGAATCATCAGGTACAAAGGTCATTTCCCTCGTGGGTAGCACAGTTGGTAAGAACGCAGTCCTATATACACTGGATGGAAAAGACCCGAGTTCGAATCCCGTCGATGATGGGTGGTGTTTTTTTTTTTTTCATAAGGTGGCTAAGATAGTCGGTCTCAGGCCAGGGCAGCATGGTTTTTTCTCAGGAAACTCCGGTTTTTTGTCCAGCAAACAGAAAATGGACCTCAGAACATACGCAATTTACGATGTACATGGAGCAACATGGTGTTAATTGCCGATCCGCCTGAAAACCAAACCGACAAAGGCATATTGCTCCGTGTATACTATTTGTAAATTGTATGTATGTGTTCTGAAGTCGATTTTTTGTTTGTTGAACAAAGCAAACTTTGCCCCTCGTGTTGTTGCTCGAGGGGCAAAGCAAGTCGTAAAACCTAAAAGAATATCTACAATTATCAGGGAATTCAGAACGAATAATATCTTAAAATTTTCCCCAATTAATCCCCTCCTGAAAACCGCTAATTACAGGTGGTGCTTAATTTTAAGGGATAAATTAAATACAGATGGCGTAGAAAATTTTAATGGATGCATTAATTATAGATAGTACTGAAATTTTTATCACTAATGGCGATAAAAATAGAAAAATAAAAAATAAAAATAAAAATAGAAAAAATAAACAAATAAAAAATAAAAATAAAAATAGAAAAAATAAACAAATAAAAATTTATTTATTTATACTGAGGGGGGAAGTTGCCCTCTGAATCACAGCCATTTAAAATACACTGCTTGCTTGATGTTTGTGGAGCAATCACGTACGGGACATGATTTGCCAAGGGGGTTGTCTTTGTGTGCACGCGCGATGTAAGGAGTGTGAGGAAATGAGGCGACAACTCAGCGTTGTTATGGGCAAAGGTTGATGACGTTGTAGAGCAGATATCATCTTTTAAGGGCACAAAAGGTGATATAGTTGTACACGTTGGCACTAATAATATTAAGAGTAGGAGACCGGCAGAATTACTTAACAAGTACAGGTCACTGTTAAAAAAAAGCCGTGAATTAGGGTTGAATTTGAAAGTGTCTACAATTCTGCCCAGACACGATAGGAGGGAGTATATGATGAGAGCCTTGTCAATCAATTTGGCCCTGGAAAGATTGTGCAAGGCTCAAGGGGTAGCATTTTTTTCAGCCTGGTCTGTACTTGTTAACAGGAGAGACTGCTTCTACAGGGATGGGATACACTTAATAGAAAGGGTGCAAGAATATTTGCTGATGCTATCGAGGCAGTGTTAGGTGGGTCGGAAAACTGCTAGCTTGGGGGATACAAGGACTAATGGATTAACAATAGCCACTGGGAGAGGTGAAAGTAATTCTTGCACTGCTTCTATTTTTATTTTTTTATACTATACTATTTTTATATTAATATTTGTTAACAATTGAGCAGACATTTTGATAATATAAACAAAACTAATCAGAATATTTTGTTGCTTTTTTATTGGAAAAAATCTCATAATTTAAATTCTTTGCTTTTCACTTTTGGATAAAATTGCATGGCTGTTGAGTTTCTCTCGAAACGTTTTCGACCTCAGATATGTTTTAATTAACTTTAATCGGGAAAAGCTTTTTGTCACTGGAATCGTTAAAAATATTCATATGAATAAATTCTGAAATCCAGTGGCTCTTTCATTACTTGCGAATAATTTTAAAATATTTTAAGGATTTGCGAATCACGATTCTGGAAGAATTTGTTTCAGTGTTTTCACTTCCTCCACTAGCCATCAATACGGCCATCAATATCTTTTGCCTTCACAGACTTGACCAATTCATTGCCGTCAATGACTTTGGAATCTGAAAGTGCGATTTCTAAGTCTGCAGAGTGTTTTCTTAACTCGTCCTTTTGGAATTCTTAGAAATTTACCCAAGAAACTAAAATAATTATTATGCTTTTCGAACTGTTCTAAACGAGGTTCTAACACTGCAAAGCCATGTTTACGATTTCATTATATAGTAGTTTAGATTGTAAGCTTCCTTCAGATTGGTTATAGGTCCTTTAACCGACTCGTAATTGAAGTGCCTCTTACTATTTTGTAATCTTTTTGGAAGAAATGCTGGAGATACTTCCAATTCTGTTACAAGTCCTGTGGAACCAATTAATACTTCTTTAGAGCCAGTCTCTCTGTACTTGGAAATCCAGCGCAGCTTTTTAAATGAAGAAAGAGCTGTAGCAAGATCTTTAGAGTCGCTTTGCAGTTCTTTAGTAACAAAATTTACTAGAAACAACAAATCATGCCAAAATGCTAATAAAACAAGAAATTTATATTCCTTGATCGGGTTTGCTAGTGATTTAGCTTCACTTCTTGTTTGGGTATCTTCTGTGTTTCCCCTATTTCCAAAAGTGCATCATAGAAATCAACTTGATACCTTAAAGCCTTCACACTTTGCATTCATCGCTTCCATCTTGTTCCACAGAGAGGCTTTGCAGAAAGACCCTTAACATATTTTTTGGAAAACTAACCATCTCTTTGTTGATGCTGAAAAGAGCATGTACAGACGTTGAAGGTGTCCCAAAAAAGGTCCTTCCATCAGGACAGGTTTAGGCTATATCCCCTAGAATTAGGCTGTAATTGTGACAAGCACGTGGTGTAAAAAATGCTTTTGAATTTTTCTGTAAAAGTCATCCCTGAACACCTGACACTTTTCCCCTCATATTAGCTCCATTGCCCGAAATCTTGACCTCGGATATTATTTGTCTAATATTTTGAGCTCCTGTTTCAGCACATTGTACAAATTTTCTCCAGTACTGCTCTTTACATTGATAATTTTATGAACTGTTTATACACACCGACTGCATGTTGGGCAATGTTCTGTCGAAGACATATCTAATTGTCAGGGACATTTGCTCCTGATGGCTGATATCGTGTGTACAATCTAGAATAATAGCAAAATACATGACCGATTTTTTTCGCCTTAACAATATTGTTTTGTAGTGCAGCTCCCATGATACCAAGGAGCTCATTTTGAATTCGTTATCTGAGGTAGTAGTCCTTAACATTTTTGTTAGAAACTCGTCGAAGATGTTCTTGAATAATAGGGTCGAATCTTCCCAATAATCCTATGATACCAAGAAAATTTTCATTGTTGGACTTTCCCAGTTGTTCAACAGAGGGATGAAAAGCGAACTTACACTGATAAAAAATTGAACAGCCACTAATTTTTCAAAAAACTGGACGCCATCGCTTTTTTTTATTGTTCGATCTATTTCTGTTCAATTTTGTCGATAATTTCTTCAGCAGTATTCTCTGCAGATTTACCATAGCTCCAAAATGTCCTTTTGATTTTTCATGCTCTGATAATATTGTATGAATATAGGGCCAATCGTCAAATCCGTCAGTAACCAAGGCACTTTTCATATCATTTCCAAAAAGGCGACAGAACAAACAAAATACCGTTAGCTGATTCAGAGTACAGTGTCCAAGGGCAAAGAATGATTTCCACATTCAGAAACTTCCTTTGGCAATGAATTTTTGAGAAATGCATTCCCTATTCATTCCGTGGAGTCTTCCAAAAGAATTTTTGGTCCTTTCTTCACAAAATAGTATCTTACGCATTGGATAATTCGTTTTAGCCAAGTGATTGGATCATCTGTCATGACCTTCTAGGCTTGAATTGTTTAGATCTTCCTTTTCTTGATTCCTGATTGACTCTTTGCTCTGATTAGTTATCAGATTGAAGTATTTCTAAGTCAACATCTGTTACCTCAAAGTCTCGTTTGTTTATCTCTTCACTCTGACTCTTATTGGGTCATTTTCTTGATCTTTTCCGTTACTGATGATCTTGTCACTCTGACTTGTTACTTCAGAGTGAGACATTTCTACATTAACAACTGATTCTTCAGTTGTGTTGCTTTCTTTCACTTCCAGTTTCATAAATTCTGCAGGACTCAGACCTGTTTCATTGGACATCTTTGCTAAATACCTATTTATTTTTAAATTTCCACTCAGGTATTTCCTCCCAATGTCTCTAGCTCTTTGGCCCTGGCATTGTACTGAAATTATTTTTAAAAAATAATAAAAGAACAAAATCAAAGGTGGTCTGGTAACGGACTGGATTGCACAAAATAGTTAAAGCAGTGAAGATAGAAAAGAGATTGAAGGAAGAGCAGGAACCTGAATGAAGTGACACCTCCTACAGAAGGGTAGGTAGGATGGTGTGGCCCTCAGAGAATACTATGTTATTGTTGTATATATTTTATTTTTATTACAGCATGGAATTAGCAAGAAAATGCAGTACAATACTGTACAGATACTTTATTCACTGAGTGAGCAGTTTATTAGATACTTCACATAATAGTGAGCAGCTCCCCCTGTTCTCAAAACAGCAGTTTCTAGTGGCTTGGATTCAAAGCATTGAAAGTGTGCCACAAGGATGCTGATCCACACTGACTTGCTTCCCACAGTTGTAAATTGGGTGGTTCGAGATTCTCTACTCCAGCTTGTTTCATCTCATCCTACGGTACTCAGTTGGATTTGGAAGGTACCATAGTAAGTTGAATTCACTCGTGTTCCTGGAACCTACTAATTCTGTACAATTCTGGCCATGTGATATGGCATATTATCCTGCTGGAAGAATCCATTTCCAGATGGATATACTGCAGCCATTAAGGGATGCTCCTGGTCAGAACTGATTTCCAGATAACCTGTGGCATCTAAATGATACTCCACTAGTATTAAAGAGGACCCCAATGTGCCACAAAAAATCCCAATACTTTCACTTTTACATTGATGCTGGGCAGGATGAACACATGCTGTTTTAGCCATATTCTGGTCTTCTCATCACTGTGAAACAGTAAAATCAGGATTCAGTCAGACCAGACATTTTTCAGATTTTCCACTGATGTTCCTGAGACCAATTCAACTGTAACTTGTTTTTTTGCTGACAGGAAAACCCAATTGTTGTTGGCTGTGATATTACACCGGTGATACAAGTTGGGTGCTCCGAAATGCCACATTGGGTACCAGTTGTATGAGGTTGACTGGCTAACCTTTGTATGTTTTCAGAGGTGGCACAGTGGTCATAATCACTGTCCTCTGCACACTAAGTGGAAAAGGCCTAGGTTTGAGTCCCATCAATGATGCCAGAAACTTTTGTGCTTTATTCACTCTGTAGACAAGTTAGTTGGTCTTAGGTGATGAATTGTTTTTTCTCCAGGAAAATTCGAGTGTTTCAACAAACAAAAGACCAGAGACTACACTCAATTTATGACCAAATTACATTTATGGCCATGGATGGATGTTGTTCTTGGATAACCCTAACATAACAGTTTAACCTTTCTGTTACCATGCTCAAGTTTTGTCAGCTTCAATTGGATCTTATATTAAGCTGTGCAACTGTTGAACTGCTATTGGCATGTTCTCTTATTGAATCAATCCAATACACCTGAGATAGTTATGAAGCCCCAGCTGGATTGCAGTTTCCAAAATAATCATACCAGTACATCTGGTGGGAACTACCATGCCACGTTGTCACTTAAATCTTTTGTCTTGTTTATTCTCACACTGAATTTTACACATACAGCATCCCTACACATCTGTACAAATGCTTTATTTTGCATGATATAAACACGTTACTAAAGAACTGCCTTTTACAAAAAGATCAGATGTACCTAATAAAGTGGGTCACTTAGTACATGCATACAATTCAGTGAGAATGAGCAAGATGAAAGGCAGCCACACAAACTCAAAAATACTGTGGAAGAAAGATGTAGCTGTTGTATTTTAGGAGCATCAGCTACCAAGATCACATTGCTGTGTATATTGACTGTAAATTGCATGTTCTGAGGTCGATTTTCTGTTTTTCGGATGAAAAACTCGCTTTTCCAGGAGAAAAACCATGCTACCCTCGCTTGAGACTAACTCAGCCATGTTGCAAAAAAATTCTCCCGTCATTGACGGGACTCGAAGTCGGTCTTTCTATCCAGTGTGGGGAGGATTGTGATCCTACCAACTGTGCTACCCACGAGGGAAGATGTAACGTGAATGTAGGCACATTCATTAGGATTGTGGTGCGAGTGGTTTTGCAACAGTATTCTTCTATGTTTTCTCCACTTTGATAATTACTTTCAGTCATATGGGATTGGGGCATTGTGCTATGCCAAACATGTTAGTTGTCACTTAATTCTCCAGAGGCTGGGAGAGAATGTTTTAAAGGTATAGGAAAATGATTCACTTGTACAAAGGCAGATCAATAAGTAATGCAATAAAGTTGTAACTTCTTTATTATCTGAGGTACTGCATCCACAGCTCACATTCAAAAAAACATGTGAGAATCACCACAACTGCTGCATTTTCTTCTCTGTTCTTTGAAGGCAATGAATGCACTTTGTTAAAAATCAGAAGGCCCACATTTACACCAATGTTTAATGTCAGAAATGGGTTCCATGTCACTCTCAAGCACCTTACCATGCAGGTATTCTTTCAGTTTACCAAATAAACAAAAAAAAAAAAAAAATTCTGATGGGGCAAAGTCAAGGCTATAGGGTAGATGGGGTGCAATGTGGCCTTCCATTATCCTGATGAAAATTGAGACTATTTGGCACTTCTCCCAAATACCAGTCTCATGCTGAAGTCAAGAGTATTGTAATTTTCCAGTTCTCCATTACTGAGTTTGATTTTTCTTCAAATACAAACACCACTTAGTTTTCGATATGAATGCCTTGCAGCATTCATTTTCATTGTAAATTCAGTTGATTTTAACAATATTCCAGCTACAAGAGTGGATCAATAAGCAATGCACAATTACCCACACATGCATATACAAATGGGAGAGGGAAGAATTTATGAGGTACACTTGTACTAACAATTATCCATTAATACACTTAATATCACTTTTCTGGCATTTTTAGATTTGAAGATATGAATTGACAAAGTGACAGCTGTTTCCAGCAATGGTGTATGATGGAGTTCCCATTCAAATCGAGAGCTTAGTCAGCTACATCTCTCCATTGAAAACTCCATGCAGTCTATGGAGACCAGACAGTTGATCAAAGTAATGCTCAGAAGTGACTGATAGTTACAGGAAGGTGAATCTGCCAATAACACCTCAAATAAAAATTATTATAATTTCTATTAATTATACTGCATTATTTACACACCATATTATTTCAATCAGCATTTGGAGAACTAATATTACACATTCTGTACTGCCAGGTTATTTTTTCTCCTCCTCTGAAATATGTACCAAACTGTTCTCTTCGTATGTTTCCTTGGGAGTCCTGGATTCCGTTTTGACCACTTTTTTCAGTTAGCTGGCTCTCATCCTTAATCCAGATGAAATCAGCCATCTGCATCTAAACCTTCATTTGCAATGTAAGCACATGTACTGGTATATGAATTGTTTGTTTGTTTTTTGGTTTTTAGGAGCATTAGCAACTAAGGTAATAATTGCTCCGGAAAATGCGGTGGTCATTCCCTGACCTTTCTGCATCCTCCGTATTTGGTGGTGATGGGCTCGAACCCCGGTCTAATCAAGAAGAGTGTGCTACGCACTGCTGATCCTTCCCACCTGGCTACGGAGGCGCTATATATGAATTGTGACTTCGAAGAAACTGTGTAGTATCCGACATGCCAGCTTTGGAATCTTCTAGATTTAAACTGCTATGAGTAAAATATTATAAATCTGGAAAGTTACCAAAAACATTTTCAACTATGTTACAGTTAATTATTTTCTCATTTCTTAGTTCTCTCTGTAAGGCTTTAAAACTTCATTGCAGAAAGAGAAGGCCTCATCACTTATAAAAACATTCAAGTTTTCTTCCACCTTCAATATTTTTGGCTTCTGTATGTACTGGTATATGAAGAGTCTGCTTATGGCTAAGCAGATTCTCATAAAATATAGTATTTTCTATCACGTTTCCATCTGATATATGGACATTTGTTCTAAAGGTCAAAAATTATAAATTCATAATTTGCATTTGCCATAGCTATCAACACTGAACTGTGAAAATGAATTAATTTACAATATTTGTTGAAATATAAACCACGCTTCCAAAATTATACAATGTCAAATAAGGTACAGTAGTATGACCACTATCATGTGGTGGTCCAATCCTGACATGTTTAACATCCACTGAACTCAAAACAGAGTTTTATTTCTCTTCCAAATCAAGAGTTATTTTCAGCCACTCCATCTGTTCTTGGAAACTGAAACAAACAAAAAAAAAATAAAATAATAATATACAGTATATATATATAATCTTAAGATGTCATTGGTTTTTCTAATTAATATTAAGCTATCATTAAATTTAAGTGTTTAATTGATTATGAAATGAGGATTATTTATTTAAAATTTTGATAAATTTTTTATGTTTTCCATTTCCAGGATGAATTGGATGAGACCAGTATAAGTGATGCATCAGAATAAGCTGAATGTCCTGTCTTCCTTTGACTCTGGAAAAGGAAAACAAAAAAGGTAGTTAAAAAAAACTCACAAAAAATAACAGCAAACATAAAAACTGGTGGCGAATATGGTGTACATTGCTGATACACCTAAAAAAAGAAGCAAACAATGAAAAGCAGATTGAACTGCATAAAAAAAAAAAAAAAGAAAAATTCCTTTCACCTCAAGGACTGGTGAAAGGAATTTTTTTTTTTGATGCAGTTCCTGATTGAATGCCTCAGGAATGAGGCATATGAATCAGTACCAGTCCTTGAGGTGAAAGGCATGTAACCCATTATTTAATGGGGAAGAGGCTCAGTATATATAGAAAGAGATATACACTTTCGCCAGTAGTGTTAAGAGGTCTCCAGCACCAGTGTGCTTACGAGACTCCTGTACCTTAGGATTGCACGTGATGCAAACAATGAACATCAAATGTGCATTTCTGAAAAACTACTGAGTGAAGTTTTATCCAATGTGAAATGGGAAATTTGCCAGCTGCTTCCTCTGATATCATTGGTTGGGAGCAACAATATGTTGTCCAGTCTATCCATGCACAAAAGATTTTGTGAATGATCTTTGAAGAAGGTTTAAGGCTGAAGAAGATTTAAGTCTTAAGAAACTAATTAATTGGATATTGGATATAATGAGACTTACATACGAGGAAAGACTCCGTGGGCTACATACAGTGTTTGGCAACCAGGAACCTCAGAGGTGACCTGATTAAGGTTAATAAGGCTCTGAATCTGAGCGGGATCAGTAAAATGAATGAAGGCGGAATTCTCACTGTTCTAAAAAATTCCAGAACTAGGGGTCATAAATTGAAAATTACAGTGGTTGAGGTTTAGATTAGGTTGTAGGAAGCGAGTCATTAATAGCTGGAATAAGTTGCCCTCGCAGGTAGTTCAGCCTGAACTACCTGCAAGGGAAGTTCAGGCTGACAGTTTGAATTCAAAGGTCTAACTGGATACTTACCTGTGTGAGGAGGGAAGCATATAATTTGTTTTCTTATCTACTTGTTTTTTTTTGCCAGTGCAACAGAAGTCTGTGGCTTCCTTGATATATTACCTCCATTAACTGCACAACTTCAGAAAGGTAAAATTAAAAATAAATTTGAAAAGAGTTAAAAGAAACTTTTTGATCCCCCTCAAAAGTGCACACTTCTGTACAATTGTCACCATTAAAAATCTGAAATGAAACAAAGAAACTAACAATTCAAACAGATTTTGTGTTCATCCTCAGTTGCTTAAAGACAGGAAATAGAATTTCAAATTTGTTTTGTGCATCCATTTTAATAACATACATCCTGCAAAACTGTGCCCTTTTATAGGTGATTCAAAAAATTACTTTAAAATTTTTCAATTTTACCTTTACAAATGTATTGCATTTTGCAATTAAAAGAATTAAATCTCATAAAATTCATAAAAAAAGTAAAAACCAATAGCTAATTAGTTTTTTCAATTCACATCAATGAAAAAAATCAAATTAAAACATTTTGTGTGAAATAAAAGCTTAAATAAAATAGTTTTTCCTTACATTCATGCAATCCTTCCGAAGAACTGTTACTATTGCTTTACAAGTTTCGAAAATTAATTTTCCTAATGCTTGTGGTGATATCATGAAAGAAAATTTTAATTTACATTGAATGTACTTTATTGAGGAAATCCATATCGCTCACAAATATTTGACTGCGATGTTAGGATTCTTGGCTCCAAGCAGCAAAGAATCATAACATTGCAGTCAAATATTTGTGAGCAATATGGATTTCCTCAATAAAGTACATTCTTTTTGATTAAAGGCAATAATAACGATAACAGCAATAAACGTCTTCATCTATCCACACAAAACTGTGCCAATCTGTTCCTTTTCTTCATAACTCGGCAGCAAATTCACATGAGAAAATTTATTCCATTTCGGCAACCACTCCTTGCTCTATGTAGATCTTTCCCAATTTTTTTTGTTTTTTTTTTTCTTAACAATATGAAATAAAGAACTGAATTGTTTATTTCGCAGACATTTAAACAGCAACCAAATATCTTCTGATTTGGTCAGAAATACACTTCATTATGTATCGACTGACAAGGTCACCTGTTTGCTTGAGCTTGTGTGCATCCTAACAGAAAGTTTTAACGAATGTTTACGAGATGGATCTGAATTACTGCAGAGTAAGTCAGATCCATAGTGCCAAAAAATTAAAAATTTTTTGGCACTATGATATTGGTCTATTATTAATGACAGCTTTACCAAATATAAATTTGAAAATATCTACTTGGAAAAAATGCATCAAATTCTCCTGTGCAGCTTACCTCACCTATATTGTCCAAATGGGTGTACAGTGTTCAATGTTTCTGTTTTGATATACTATCTGTAGTTGAGTGGTAAGGAGCAGGAGTGCAGTAGCACACGTTCTTTGAGTAGACTGGGGTTCAAACCTCTGACTGCTAAATATGGTCAATTTGCAAACCCACACTGGAGCAGCATAGCAGATTATGGTCCATTTCCCTCAAAGTCAATCATTGAGGAGGCTTCCATCCTGCAGTTTACCTTTACCTCACCTTATGGGAAATTACATTAATTTTTTGTTTGACAGTTAAGATGCAAGGCAAATGATAGCATGTATATTTCTTTTACTCACATGGTATCTGAACTTGCTGCAAAGCTTTGGTTTCAATGGTATTTCACATAAATTAAACATGAACACTGACACTCATGTGGTGGCTACCAGACACCACATGAATATCTGCTTTAATTTGCGGGAACAAGTGACCTGAAAATTGTAAGAAATACAACAAAAACCTTATCGGTTTCTCTCATTTATTTTTGTTTGATATTTTGTAATCTAGTTTGGAAAATCATAATTAACAGAACACTGTTTTCCATTCAGTAAAAAAGTTAAAAATTATTTTTTTATAATTAAAAGAAAAAATATGTCCCACAGATGCCATGCAGTTGTATTTGCTCCATTTATGCTGAGCGATAAAAGGTATATTTAGAATTATCCCTGTAAGTTAAGATTTTACATAGTGTGAATACTCAAAATTCCTATTCTTTTCTCCACGCCCCTGATAACTCAAAATTCCTATTCTTTTCTCCAAGCCCCTGAATAACTCAAAATTCCTATTCTTTTCTCCACGCCCCTGATAACGAGTTTTATGCATAAAATTATCTGCTGAAAATTTTTTTAAAAACAAGTGGTACTTAAACCTGAAGATGTTTAAGCTGCTGAATTTAATATTCAAACCATGTGGATAAAGTTTTAAGATAAAAAAAATAGCTTTCAAATAAAAGCACTACACATAAACATGTAAAAACAAAGTACAATGGAACCAAATGCAGGAAAGCAATTTATTGAGTAACCAACATGTAGTTGATCCCAATTACTGCAAGGGTACCTTTTGCATCATGCTGCATTCAGCAATACCAGCAACGCACAGTACTACTGCTTATTCCTTCATTCCCCTACCCGCAATCTGAACTGTGTTGAAAGGGAGACTTCTTAAACACTTGACCCATTTCCTTGCATGACAATACAAGAAATCCATTGGATGAAGAATTGCTACTATGTATGAATCATTAAATGTTTTTTCATATTACCTAATGTCGATAATGCCTTTCCACATATTTCACAAAGAAAGGGTTTCTCGTGAGTGTGAACCACAATATGTATTTTTAGATGACCTGACCGTGAAAATGCCTTCCCACATACTCTGCACACAAAGGGATTCTTACGGCTATGAAGTTGTGAATGTTTTTTTAGATTACCTGATACTGAAAAAGTCTTCCCACAGATTTCGCAAATATGTGGTTTCGCCTGTGTATGGACATGCAAATGTTCTTTTAAACGATGTGACCTTGAAAATGCCTTACCACACATTTCACAAGAGAATGGTTTCTTCTGAGTATGAATCAATAAATGTCTCTTAAGATCACTTTTCAGTGAAAATGCCTTCCTACAGATTTCGCAAGTGTAGATTTTTTCATGAGTGTGAACCAATAAATGTGTTTTCAGCTTACTTGATGTTGAAAAGGCCTTGTTACATAGCTCACAAGAGTAGGGCTTTTCCCCAGTATGAATCAATATATGTGCTTTCATATTACCTAACTGTGTAAATGCTTTGCCACATATTTCACAACAGAATGGTCTCTCCTGAGTGTGGATTAATAAATGTGTTTTCAGGCCACCTTTTTGTGAAAATGACTTCCCACAAGTTTCACAAGTGAAGCGTTTCTGCAAAGTGTGAACAGAGAAATGTTTTCTAAGTTTACGAGAATCAGAAAACATCTTTCCACAGGTTCCACAGGTATGAATCTGCTCACTTCGAGCATTTCTTTCAACAGATGTAATACATTTATTGACTGATAATGACTCTGTGCAATTTTCATCAGTAATTCCCTTTTGGAGACTGAAATTATCATTAATTGTTACCCGTAGCAAGGAATTTTTCTGTGACTCCATAAATTTGACTAGAAGATTTTCTTCTTGAAAAATATCACTACTTTCATTGGTGGACATTTTTAGAACTGTGTTACGTGATGAAACTGCTGATGACTCACTCTGCCATGGATGCTAGCAAGGAACTGATATTGCTTGTGCTTTATACTGCTTCATTAATTGTGAACTGGCTGAGCCATTTACTTCCTTTAGCAAATCTAAAAAAATAAAAAATAAAAATTATAAATGTGATGTTAACAGTTTAATGATAAAAATTGATCAGTTTCAGAAAAATGTAAATTATGAAAATATTAATCTTCATATTGCTCACTGGCTGCAATAGTGGCACAAGTCAAAATTCTTAATTTTTGAGTTAATACAACTAATGAGGTTGGGACAGTGGACTCTACATTTATGCAATAACAGTGCAAAGTGAGTTCAATATTACCTCGCTAGGTGACACAAGTGTCATTATACCATCTGAGTTTTCACTGCATCGAAAAGCGTCAACAGTGGCACTTCTTCAGTGTGCCCCAAACTTGGCACTTCAATGACATTGCTATCTTTAAAATAGAAAAGCAGCATTTATACTTTTTTTTTATAAAACATCATACAAACAGAATGATTATAAATCAGTTAATGTTAAAGCTAGTAAAATAAGAAAACCTTTGGAGTCATTTACAGATTTTGAATTGATAAAAGTCACAAGAGTTCCATTCCGATTTCAAAAAAAGAAGCACAGTGAACTCCACTGTATGCTGAACAATAACACAATTCCCAAATGCCGTGCTGGCTTTTATAAGTCTAAAAGTTAATTTACGGAAGGATTAAATTTTTTCTAAGAATGACAATTTTTCCATTTTGCTTGTTTGTACACCAATAATTACATACTAACTTCTTGTTCTTATTTATGCTTTACCACAATTATGTTTTCAAAGATTAAAATGTTTCATACATGTTCCTGAGTTTATGAATATAAACTGAATATAAATAAAGCTCTTGTTTAATGGGTTTTTTTGTTTTTCATCCTAATTACTTTCCATCTTTAGGAGACTCCAGTCACACATTGAGTTACCCATAAGGGAACATTGATCAAGCCAGCCTAATTTTGAGTACCATTGGGTATGATGAAATGAATCAATATATTTCAACAATCACATAATTTATTTAATTCTGAACAAACTAATTTTAAAAGCCAAATTTTTCTCATTGATTATCTCAAAATTACGATTTTTGAGTTATGCCACTATTGCAGCCAGTGAGCGATATAATATATGAGCAATCTACTAGTTACATGGAAATTGTTTTGAAATTTTTTGGTTCTTTTATATGTGACATTTTCATAATAGCATGGACTGTAATTTACAGGCATAATGATCTGGAAATAATTACAGTACATGCTCCAGGCAAAAAATTTGCAAAGATTATGAATGTGCATTTTTCTCCCCCTTTTAATAGAAAGAGAATATATGATTGGTAAAAATAAGAGACTAGTGATTATATATATAAAAAATAATACATGCATTATATATTTCTCATATTCACAGACCCCAGTAGTGAATATATTAAATAACAACAAAAATTATTTTGGCAATTAATAGTTTTGTAGAATAACATGCTGGAGAAAAACATGATATAAATCATAACACTTCCCTAAATGCAAACAGAAAATATAATGCAATTATAAACACTGTTTATTGACTATTGATGGGCAATGTGAAAGACATAATTCTTCACCATCTTTCATATCCCCACACATACAAAAAAGAAAGTAATAACAGACTGATAAGTAACAATAAAACAAATTAATTGCATCTTTATCAAGAACTGAGCTCACCTGTTTTTAATTTATTCTCATTTTTATTGAGTTTTCTGCATGTGGAAAACTCATAATAATAATAAGAGATCTTTATCCTCTCTCTTTCAGCTCATAATACCCATCATTCTTTATCAAATCATTCTAATTTTTCTTGATATTTTGCCCATCACTTTCCCTACAATACTTCTCTTAAGCTTTCCCTCCCTCTCAGTACATCTAAACCAATTTTTATTTCCTTTGCCTTATAGTTGATCCCAACATGCAGTTGATCTTTATTCAATTTTCTTTTTACGAAAATACCATTGAGTACTTTAACAAGTGTATTAAGTGCTTTCATCGTTACATATACAATAGCCAATCAAATGAAAACACAAAACCACTACACCCTTAGAACCACTCTTGTAAATAGATACATTCAGAGGTGGACTGTTCAAAAATTCTTACTGGGGAAAACTTGTAGCGGCCTCATACTAGTGTTTATGGCCAAAATCACACTGGCCCCCATCGGTCTCCGGCCCACCATGGTTTCCCCAGTAAGTCTTATGGCCAGTCTGCCCCAATCTATCGGGACTTCCCTTAAATCTAAGGATGCTCTCATTATTATGGTCAAAAGTTTAATATCTGTTTTGTAATTTCTTTTAATTTATTTGAATAGATTACATCATCCCAGGTGTTTTGTTCACTTTTAACTGCAGTAGCTCTTTTCCATCTTCCTTCCTCTTATTATTAAATCGTTTGACTCCCAATCCATATCAGACAGACTTCTAGTAACCTTGTCTCTAAAAACTTTTCTTTTTTTGGCTGATGCTTCATAAGCTCATACACTGCTTTCTTGCATCACATGCCACTTCTACTACTACTTCACGTGTGAAGTAGTTGCAAAATATTTATCCAGTTTATCAGTAATCCATAAATGCTGATTACAGTTATGCCAATGATATCTAGGGAATTAATGCATTTCAACCCTTTCCTTCTAGTTCCTTGCTACTTTTATTTTTATTCTTAGCTAAAGACCTAGAAATCTGCCTTAACTTGTCTAAAGTTTGAACAGATTTATTACAAACTAGTCTTAGTACTCGTTACTAAACCTTGCAAAATATCTCTTAGTATTAGTAGTGGTAAATAATGCAAGCTTACACGGCAGCAACAACAAAAACACTTCTAACATTACCTGTCCATTCCCTCGGATAATTTGTCTAATTCTTTTAAATTTATTCAAACTACCCACTACTTCCATGTCACTAGATGGAAGTTTGTTCCAACGATCAAATACTGTACCCTCTAGGTATATAGGGTAGTTGATTGTTGATATAAAACTTGATATAGTTGGTATTCGATGCTTTGTCGCCTTTACAATTACCATTCTGAATACTTCACATTTGGCATTTACAAATTTTTGACATTAGTTAATACAACCGCAAAGTTTAACCGAGTTTAAAAAATAAATATCGACCATTACTTAAAAATATGCTGTATTAACGATTCATTCACTTTTCCGATTTTTAAATAAGGATACATTCCCTACTCGATTAGGTATCTTCCCGTTTATTTTTCCAAGTTTTTTTTTTCCCCGGTTACCTTCTGTCACCCTTTTAATTAAAAATATTTCTATTTACAACTCTAGGGATATACAAAAAAAAAAAAAAAAAGAAATATTAAATAAAAGGGTTATGTCGAATATCTGTCAACGATCGCCAATCACCTGATAACCTTTTAAAATAAATCAAATAATAACAACAAATAAATAAGTTAGCTCATTTCGAGTTCATTTAGGCTAGAATGCAGCGGATTGATAGAATGTTGAAATAGTTCAGATTATTTATTACAAATATATCACTAAGAGAAAACAAAACTACTGTTACCAATCATCGCTTACATTATATAACGAGTTGTTATAACCTGTATCGTTGTAAATCAGTTTTAATTAAAAACTGAAACTGGTTAAAAATATTGATGGAAAATAAAATAAACATGTTAACATTCTTTTTAAACGAAGATTCCAAACATTCTACAGTGTGTTTTAAACATCACCTGTTTCACAGCTGACAGTAGAACGAAAATGGCCACAGAACGCGTTCATGTTATTCGCTAGGTTGCCAACTCGTATCTATGAGGAAAAAAAAAAAAAAAAAAATCTAGACTTTTAAATATAAGAAAGCAAGCAATAGATAAACAAAAACGAATGTATTTATTCCTCCATCTCCTTTTCGCCTCGCTGTAGCATGTAATTTGAATATATCCCTTGCAGAATTTAATTTATAACAAAATCCCTGAGTGCAGTACCTAATTCAATTTTCCACTTTTGTTTTCATTGCTGCCATCGTTGTAATAAGGTTTTTGAAGCATCAGCAACAAAGGCCATATTGCTCCGTATAACTATTTGTAAATTGCATGTGTTCTATGGTAGATTTTCTGTTTGCTGGATCAAAATCCCGAGTTTCCCGGAGAAAAACCGTGCTACGTGCCTGAGACTCTAACTCAGCCACGTAGTGAAAAGGCCCGTAAAACTTCTATACGGTCATCGACGGAACTCGAACTCAGGTATTTTCCACCCGGTGTGGAGATGACGGCGATTCTATCAACTGTGCTACTCACGACGGCTTGGTTTTCATTCTTTCCAGGTCGAAAGTGTGGGTTTGACTATAGAAGTGCATTGATTCTATTTACTGTCTTTTGCCTTCGAACTTCTTTTGGCAATTCATTGGAATTGCAGCACTTTTAATTTTTCTTTAACGCAAATTTTATAGACAAAAGAGAGTGTCGAGAGTTTGATTTTCGTGTTATTTCCTTGACTAAATAGAAACAATATTTGAGTGAGCTATGGCTAATAATGCCACATTTTGCAAGTTCGCGAAAACGAATTTCTTCAGTTCAACTCTGTATGAGTCAGCTTCTGCCCAAAATTTTAGACTTTTGCTCAGAACCACTGTATGGGATATAGGTGCCCCTAAACTCATTTTGTATTGCTGTAAGAATGTTACTTGGAGGGAGAGAGACGGCAGTTTTATAATAGGTTTTTAAAGGACTTCAATGCTGCAGAGAGAAGAGAAAAAAAAAAAAAAAATCAGATGCGGCACTCTTATGCTCCATGGCAGTCTTCTTACCTGTTTGACATATTCAATAACAAAGAGGTGCATTTCTTACGTATTTCGTTCGTTCCCTTCTAGATGAAGCCACTTGTAGACTTTTCCGTTTAGAAACGAGTTTAACATACGTTCACTAACTACATAGGTGAATCACCATCATTATTATCCCATAGAACTTATGGAATAATGCTAAATGGGAAAACCAATTGACGCTCACTGCAAGCTGGATGAGAAATTGATTGTTAGAATAAACGCCCACATGGTGTTGTTTAAGTGGAGAGTTTGAATAACTTCAAGAATAAGATGGATGGGCAAATGAATTAGGTGATCTTTTACAGCTGACACTGTACAAGCAATACCAGGAGCTCACAACTGGCGAGTATGGGCTTGGCACACCCAGGGTCCTGAGCTGGATATCACCATTTTTCTCTTTTTTGATGATTCCCTTCTACTTCTGACTCTTTTCTCTCTCGCTCAGGGTAATTCAGAAATTTTTTTTGGCTGGTGCAGCATAAGCCTCAGGCTTCCTTGCACCATATAGCTAATGATAATAATAACCTTACATCATTTTGCCACTAATTTTGGCAAAATGTCCAAATTCTTCAGTGAACATTCCATAGTTGTAATGAATATGTGTATATATGTAAGTTTCTAATTAACAATGATTAAGAGGCCTCAATAATGATTTGTAGAATGCTTCAAAGGTAACTCTTCGTTATTCAAATGAGTATAAAAATAATTTTAAATGAATTCTTCACACTTGAAGACAAAATTGATGAACCAATGCACCTGGAATCAAAAGTACAAGAATCCCAAATCCAATCTCAAAATACATTAACCCACCAACCAATATCCACAAGCAATAGAAGACATGAGGTCCATAATTAAAAAAACTAACGCTAAAATCATATTAAAAATTTTGTTACTTCCCTGAAGCAGACAAGGCTTTTCAACACGAGTCTTGAAGGTTATACAGCATCAGATGAAAAAAATTACATAGTTCATTTGCCCATCCATCTTATTCTTCCTTAAAGTTATTCAAACTCTCCACTTCAACAAAACCATGTGGAAGTTTATTCAGAAAGCAATTGATCTAACAATCAATTGCTTTCTGAACAAAAGCAATTTCTACTCATCTAGCCTGCAGTGAGCATAAATTGGCTTCCTATTTAGCATTATTCCATAAGTTCTATGGGATAATAATGAGTGATTCACCTATGAAGGTGATCAAGACTCATGTCAAAAAGCTTTGTCTGCTTCAGGAAGTAACAAAATTTTTAATGATTTTAGCATTAGTTTTATTAATTATGGACCTAATGTCATCTTTCACTCAGGGATATTGATTGGTTGGTGGCAAATGGTAACTGACCATTTGAATAATAGTGAGTTACCTTCGAAGCACACTACAAGTCATTATTGTGGTAATTTCTCTTAATCATTGTTAATTGATATATAACATAAACGTTTTGGGCCTTGCAGCTCTGTCATTTATTAGTTTGTAATGTAAAGGTGCATCCAGGAACTACAGTTCAACTTGCCACGTATCCTCTTGTAATGAAACAGACTGTAAAAAACAGACAAATGTAAGTGTAGAGTGTTGTCTGTGTGAAGCATGTTGGTTGTGTTGTTTCAGCCCCTTCACCAGCCGGAAAGCTTGCAAAGGGGCTGAAACAACACAAAAATAGCAAAGGTTCAGCTTCTCGTGCTAGGGACAAGCATGAGAAGCTGAACCTTTGCTATCAGTAACTGCCCACGGATGGGTGATATCTTGCATCCACTGGAGGTACTGCTATACCAATTGGGTGCTAATTGCAATGAATGACAGAAGTATCTTATTATTTTATTATTATGAATGAATAATTAAATAAATGTACCAGGCATTAAGTGCTGACAACCAAAGCACTTTACGCAAAGTTATAAACCAAAAAATCATACTCCTGCTTGCTGTAAACACTAGTTTTCATCATTTTAATTTAAGAATCACCAGAATTTTAACATGCCACAAACTTAAACTAGTTTTTCGTCAAGCAAACCAAAGAATACATGCAATTACAGACACAATGCACTACTGCCTGATAGCGTTAGTTGCTGTAGGGCATAACACACCTAATCAATGCAGAGTACATGAGAGTTTTGCTGTTATTGGCCAGGGGAGAAAAACCTTCACGTTGTTAGAGCAGTCAATGGTACACGACACGACACACATACAAGATCCATACACCTTTAAACCTCTGGCATTGACCGTGTTCTGTTTCACACCTACAATGCATACTGTGTGGAGGGAAGAAAACCCATGGTGCCGTTTGACACTAAATGCACTCTACACTCTGTTGTTGTTAGAACAGCAAGTGCAGTGGAGCAAGCCAGACATGTCTCCATATGCTTCAAACCAGGGACAAAAAAGCACAAGATTTAAAAATAATATAATGGATAAATACGGATAATAATAATAGATAAATATTAATTGTTCCTCTTAGAAATTTCTAAAATTAAGTGCGTGCATTTTGCATTTCATTATTTATTTACAATGTACATTTAAAATATAAGAAAATAAATGCTTATTTATTGGCAGCTAGAGGACTTAAGATTTTTATTTATCCTCAGTTATAGGAATACCTAGTTATGGCTCTGGCTGTTGTATTATTTTCTGGTTGGAGTAGGCAACAACAGCATAGGAAGAGTAATTTATTTACGGATAATGCCAGGGCCAAGAAAGTGGGGGAGAGGCTGGATAGAATGTACCCAGGCCCAAACTCAGGAGAACCAAAAGTCTCTTAAATGAGCTCCACTAAAAGCCCTATAAAAGAAAGGGGGACTCAAAACCAACCATTTACCTGTGACACTGAATACCATTGCACAGCCCTGGATAATGCAGCATATCATGAACAAATGCTTTTGGATTTGCCCATTTATATTTCTATAATAATCTAGTACATGGCCATCTTCCTCAAGTCCTCTCATGGTGACAGACCTGGCAATATAGTAGTTTTGCCACTGGTACAGACCCATTTCACCACTCTGAGTGCCAGGCTTTACTTATTTGGACCCTAACTCCCAACAAAGAAGTTCCTCCTTCCAAATTGGCTTAGTATATCTGATGAAGAGGAAGCACGGTTTAATCATTTCACAAGCAAGTTTTCTAAAAGTATATGAGCTGCCTATAGAGCTCCCTGGTTTTCTGTAGGGTTGAGCAGTATGGAGTGAGTTTGTTAATAAAATTTTAAAGTTTTGTAAAATGGAAGACACCGTACATAAATGCATTTAAATATTAACTTTTTCACATATTAATTTATTCATATTCTGATTTGATTTCCTTGAAATCCACAGTAAAAATATTGTCAAAAATTGAGCAGAATTTTAAATAACCAAAAATAAATTCTTAAAAATAAGAATTTATTAAAAAAAATTGCCATTAATTTTAAGCCATATTTATGAGAATTGTTTGATAAGTTTCTCACCATTTATAGAAGGAATACGTATTTTTTCATGCAAATATTTTTCCCAATAATATGGACTTTTATATGAATTTTTGTATAGTTCATGAATACAAAACCTTTTTTAGATCTCTGAAATTCAAGCTCAATAGAAAAAATTGAACATCAAACCATAAAATATCTACAAAATGAGGTTATTTATCAAGGATATTCACAAAAGCATTATGAGAATCTGCCGCATTACATACAACTATTAAATTTGGGTGGCCAAAAATTTAAACATGCCAGAACCAACATCACAGATGAACAGCACAGCAAAATCCATTAACAGTCTAGCAGATATCAGCAAAATTCATGACATGGTGATGGATGAATCTCAAGTAACTCAGAGATATAGAGGCTACAGGCATCTCAGTTGAACAGTGCAAAACTTTGTCAAATGAATCGGGTATGATAGGTCCTATGTTTTTGATAGCCAGTCAGAAACACCTTTGATTCAAAACAACTCTTTGTTCATTATCAAACAAATCCCAAAACATTTCTAGTCAGATATGTACCTATGGATGAAACAGGACTTTATCACTACCAACAAGATCAAAAAACAATGGAGCATAGTGATTCACCTCCAAAGACCATTAATCCTATCAGTTTGCAAGGTGATGGCATCTGTCTTTTGGATTTCAAATGAATTATTTCATTTGAAATCCATATGAAATATTAATGCCGATTATGTTCCAAAGGAATACACAATAAACAATTTTGGATAAATGAAAACTTAATACATAAATGATTTTAGAAATATCAACATGTTTTTATTTTAACATTAGTGCCCAACTCGAGTAAAATTAACATTACATGTAAATTTTAAAATATTTGTAAATAAAAAAAAAGTAAATAAAACCTGTTGTAACTTTTTTGATTCAAAAAATATCCTCTATGTTTGCTTGTTTTATTAAATTCTGGACTTGAATTCCACGCAAAGTCCAATTGGGAGTTTTTGTAAGCACCCAATTGGACTGCTTTGATTTTCAAAGCTATTTTTGTACTGCAATACTAGAAAAAACTTGTACATTAAAAGCAGTGTTATCCAATATTTTTGGTGTGAGCCAGGTGCATTCTGTATATGTAAAAAGGAATAAAAAAACAAACAAACAAAAACTATATTAAATATTTAAAAAAATAAGCACAGGTATATATTTCTTCATGCTTTTTAAATTATTTTATATTTTATATAATCATCTGTAATTAGTGATGCAGAATAATATATGTAAAACTATATACACAAAAATGTTACTTTTTTTTAAAAATAAATTCGTTAACTCAGTTGACTATTTCATAAATTTCCTAGTGCAAATTTATAGGAACATTTTTATTAAATAGTTTGAATTTTATTTTCATTAATAGAAAATTTTAGTAGTTCAAGCAAGGGAAATTTAAATGCTAAAAACATTTAATTTTATTTCTAAACAATTTCTGACAATTATTACCTTGGATTTTACCAAACACACATTCTCAAAACTGGTTACTAGTTTGTGGATGCAACCTGACCTTACAAAGGGTGATGTGGTGCCTGCAGTGCACCACGTTACCCACCACGTAAGGTCACATGGTTTTCCAGGTGACCAGATTTTCAGGGACCCTTCCCACATTTAACTACTTGTGTCTCTGGAAATTGTCCTGAGATGTCCCATTATTAGAATGTATACCTGGAAACATAACTCGTAAGGACTGTAAATCATCACATACTTGACTCATTTTTTCCAGGTCACCAAGTGACCTGGAAAAAAAACGAGTGGGACCATTAATAACCCTGGGTATAATCCCCGTGTGAAGGTCCCAAAATACCTAATATGCTGGAGGTGACCAGCCAGGTGTGAACCAACATAAGCAGGGATCGTTGAGGTGTGGTGTCCACACAACACAAAGAAGTGCCACCACCCCTCTGTATTACCAGGCAATACTAGGTAGTAGATGACTCTCATCAACCAGTGCAATAGCACCACTTTACTTATTGAAGGTGTGAAGTAGTGAAACCAATCTTTAGCCTCCAGAGCAATCCCCCTATTTCTTCCATCATGGAGTATGACTGATGTCTGTGGTTATGATGGATATCATGGCAGGATCTAATCTTCCTTACATTTTGAGATTACAGCTCTAAAATGGCATTTGCAGGCCAGTAGCTAAATAGTTCTGACAGAATCCACTGGTAACTCTCTAAGAGGCATACAGATAACGTATGATCTCGCTGCTTCTACTCTGCCGGGTAGCGACTGGAGGGAGTCTGAGCGGTGTGTATGGAGGGGGGGGACATTATCGAGGCCACATCGTCAGGGAGCTGGGTATATTCTTGCTGTGTGTATGCCATATCCAACAATTTCATATCCCCCCCCCACAATCTTTTCTTTGCTACCGAATATGTCATGAATAGTGAAACTAATAGAAGTTTTCTGCAAAAAAAGATCTAAACCTCCAAAACACTTAATTCATTTCACATTTCATCCAGCTTAATTAATATTGCTTTAATTAATTATAATATTGATTAAATTCTAATATATATTGTTAAATGATTGAATTATTATTATTAATAATAACTGTTTAGAAATATCTTCGAAAACTTTTTGAAAATCTTTCTGAAGATTTTTTCCAATCATTTCCGTTAAAATTTAACAGTTAGAGGCCCTAGAGCAATGATTCTTCACATTATTATCATTAAATAAAAATATAAACATATTATTAAATATATTCATAATTATCCAAATGCCCTCAGATTTTTATATAAAAGATGTAAATTTATGTTTTTATAGTTTTCAATTCCTAATGAAGTTGTATTCTTTGCATACTAATTAGTATAAATTAAACCTGAAGATTACAGAGTAAATTTACCAAATACCTTGTAGAACAAGGATTGGTAGAACATGGATTGGTAGGTATTTTGACAGACATATTGAAACAACAAAATTTTATTTCAACATCAATATATTGATGCATATAATACATAATTAAAATTCTTACATAATAATAATTTTTATTAAAACAAAAATGTTTTAATAAAACAGAGTGCATCAGCTCAGGGATTTAACGAAATCATCATTAAAATCTGGGGTGAGCCTCCTCCTCTACCCCAACCTAGAACAGTGCTGGATTAAGGTAGCGGCTAGCAGGGGCCCTTGCTTGGGGTGCCATTCTTTAAGGGGCATAAAACACAGAACAATGAGGCAATATATATATATATAATCCTTAGTAAAGGGTGCCAAAAAATCTGTCTGATTAGTGCGCAGAAATACTTTGGTCCAACAATGGCCTAGAGAAGGGCTATCTTCACAATATTGCAGGTAATCAATTATTAATCTGTGTATGTCTATGTGTGAGAGAGAGATCTTCAATAAATCATCTTGAGACTGGAAATCGTTTACAAAATATTTTCCTTGTTACTTTTACATGAATAACTAATTAAAAAATATTCCTATTTTGTAATTATTTTGCATGAAGAACTAATTAGAAAATAGGAATTCTGATAAGCTGATCTTGAAGATACCATGACCCTTGTAGACAAGCTACACATGTGTAAATTTTTAAGTGTAATTTTAAAATACCAGGATGTGAAAATAACTTCAAACATATATACAAGTAAAGGGCTTTTCCTAAGTATGAACTAATAAATGCTGTGTCTAAGCAGTTAATTGTGAAAATTTCTTTCCACATACTTCACACAGAAGCGTTTTTCTTTCATATGACAAAATCAATGATTTAGTTCAATGTGAAGTTAAATCAATGTGAAGTTTTAATGCCTTGTTGCATATTTTTTATGAAAATGGTTTCTACTTAGTGTGAATTCTTAAGTGTGATTTTAGATTACCTGATTGTGAAAATGACTTCTGACATATGTTACAAGTAAAGGGCTTTTCCTGAGTGTGAACTAATAAATGCTGTTTCAGAGAAGTTGTTCGTGCAAATGTTTTTCCACACATTTCACAACAGAAGTGTTTTTCTTTTGTATGCACTAATAAATGTTGTTTCAGTTCTCGTGACGTTTTAAATGCCTTGTCACATGTTTTGCACAAAAATGGTTTCTCCTTGGTGTGAATTCTAAAGTGATCTTTCATCGTATGCAGTTGTGAAAATGCTTTACCACATATTTGACAAGCGAATGGTTTCTCCTGGGTGTGAACTAGTAAATGACTTTTCAGAGTACCCATTCGTGAAAACGCCCTTCCACATATTTCACAAGAGAATGGTTTCTCTTTTGTGTGAAACAATAAATGTAGTTTTTGTTCGTTTGAAGTTCTAAATGTCTTTTCACATATTTCGCATGAAAACAGTTTCTCCTGTGTGTGAATTCTTATGTGCTTTTTTAAATAATCTAATTTTGAAAATTCTCTGCTACAGATTTCACAAGGATATTCTTTTTTTTGGTTGTGCACTTTCTGATGTGATTTTAGTTTAACATTTCTTAAAAATTTTTTTCCACATATTTCACAAATGAAGGGTTTTTCATAACTGTGAACTAATGAATGTGTTTTCAGGCTCTCTGGTATTGCATAAGACTTTCCACATACTTCACAAGAGAAGGGCCTCTCATCACTGTGAACCATCAAATGTTTTTTTAGGTAATTTGAGTGAGAAAAGGTCTTGCCACATTTTGCACAATGGACTGATTTCTCCTTTGCGTCAACTATTAAATGTTCTACATTAGATGAAAATGCTTTGCCAGTTGTCATACAAGGGAACGCTTTCTTGTTGGCATGAACTAAGAATTGTGCTTTCAGCTCATCTGATGTTCTATATGTCATTTCACACATTCTGCATGAAAAGGGATCCTTATGAGTATGGCCTAATAAGTTTTTTCATTTTATCTAATAATGAGAATGTCTTCACTCATATTTCACAAGCAAGAGGCTTCCTCCCACTGTGAATGAAGAGGTAACTTTTAAGCACAGGTGAATGATCAAATATCTTTTCTTTTCACAGGTTTTACATATATGACTGCTTATTTGAAATCTTCAGCTGTTTACCTTTAATACTTGGAAAATACACTGAAATTTCTTTTTTTGATAATTCTTTGTTGGATATTGGAATTATTGTTAATATGTAACCCATAGATTTGAATTCTCCAGTGATTCTATTATTTAATGTAGATGATTTTCTTCTTACAAAATATCTTCCTTGTTACTTTCTCAGGCAGAAATTTTTTAATTGTTTATTTTGGATGAAATTACTTATCACTTCGATATGGATTCCTGCTCAGACCTCGTAATATCACTTTTTATAGCTGCTTCTGATTTTGTTATCTGCTAACTGGATGAATAATGTATTATTCTTGTGGAACCTGAAAATAAAAAGAGGAAATATATAAAGCCGATGTCCATATCTCACACAATGAAAATGTTTGATGACTGAATGAATGAACTATCTCTTTATTGAACGGACCATGTGGTGTCATTCAGGTACAACCAACTAGCTAGTAAGATTTACATCATAACACAGCAGTATATGGAGTAAACTCTTGATTTAGGAATATTGTGCATTCCTGAGAAAGTTTGCAAACTGGGTATAATTCTACATATGCATTTCATTAATAATACATTGTTAAAGGATCGCCCGTGCATTCTTTATTTTATACATACTGTGATATATTTTATACTTACAATACAAGTAATAAATAATTCTATTTATACTCTTGGACCTAATATCTTTGACAAGTGCATATAATTAATGTTTTCAGAATTCACACTTGTTTACAGCCCCACAGGGTTGGCTGGAAGGTTTGTGGGGTTCCTAGAAAAAAATATTTTGCGGGGCCTTTTGTACAAAAAGAACACAATTAAATGAATATTTTTATTTTCAAAATATATACTTCTTAAATTTATTTCTAAAGTTCTAAATCACAAACAGAAACAACAGCAAGTAACCTGCCAAACTTTTTTTTTGGTCCGAATTTTTTCTTACATATGAGAACCAATTTCTTTTAATTTCATTTTTTATTGAGAGGACTGAGAGTGTTACCAACTACAGGCAACCCCCGTATAACACAGTACTTCTACAACACTGTTTTGCTCTAACATGATTGATAAATTGTGGCAATCCTTGCACAACACAGTACTTACATAACACGGTTTTGCTCTAACACAGAGAATTTTTTTCGGTAAATCCTGCATAACAAGGTATTTTTGAGCTTTTGTGCAAGGAACCCTGCAATTATGTTGGATGTAATTTTTCAACTCTTCCACTCTTTTTGAATCCCTGCTAGTCAAAAAAAAATGATTGAGAAATCCCTGTATTTTATTCTGTTGGGAAAATCCCCGTGTTACGTTCTGTGCTTGTTGAACTTGTGGAAAAATCTAGATTTCAAAGTTTTATTACTATTGGATAGCACACTTGACCATCCAAATGATTTGTCATCCAAACGTTGAAGTTATATCCCTACCACCACAGTTGTACTAGGCTAATACAACTTCTATCATTCAGCCATTAGATCAAGGCATTATATCCACCTTTAAAACTCATTACATCAGAAAATCGTTACAATGGATTTTGGAAAAAACTGATTCCAAATCTATTGAAGTAATGGAGGCATGGAAACATTTATCAATTGTGGATTGTATCAGAATCATAGCTTTATCGCTGAAAGAAGTGAAACCGTCAATGTTAAAATGCATGTGGAAAAATGTATGGCCAGAGTCAGTTCATTCAGGAAATATGGTTGAACCGGCAGAAAAAGGAATTGGTGTGATAGTAGAACTTGCTATATCGGTACGAGGGAAAGGTTCTGATGATATGACTACTGAAGCCCTCATGGGTAGTACAGTTGATAGCATCGCCCTCCTCCCCACACTGGGTGAAGAGACCCAAGTTCGAATCTCTGGAGGAATTTTTATGGGTCTTTTTTCACAACGTGGCTGAGTTAGTTGGGTTCAGGCAAGGCTAGCATGGTTTTTTTCTCCCGGAAACTTAGGTTTTTCATTCAGCAAAACAGAAAACCAACCTTAGGACATGCAATTTATAGACAATATACACAGAATAACATTGCCTTAGTCGCCGATGCCCCTAAAAAAATAAAAAAAGATATGATTACTGAAGACCTTCAAGAATTACTGGTAGAAAGAGAGGCCGGTGAAGCGGATTTGGTGGAAATGGCATCGGAGGTAAAATCAATCCCAGAGGATGATAGTGCAGATGAAAATTCTAAACTTCCAAATTTTACACTAAAAAGCATACGGGAAGGCATAAAGTTAGCCGAGCAATTGAATCTTATTTTTTGAATGCAGATTCTTGAATGAAAGGAGCCCAAAGTTCAAAATGGAACTTCAAAAATGCTTGTTCCATATGATGAAATTCACAAAGATCTATCAAGCAAAAGCAAACAAACCCAGATTACTGATTTTGTAAAGAGAACAGAAGATACACGAAATCTAGAATGGTGTATTTTTGTTAACATTTTGTTAGCTTTTGGAATGTAACCTCCCTTTTTGATTGTTTATTTTGGATGAAATTACTTATCGCCGTATAACACAACATTTTATAGGAACCTAGCTACCGTGTTTCATGAGGGTTACCTGTATATATTCATTGAATGTATAGTTGATAGAACAAAAATAATTTTCGTCAGTTTTAATTTTGTGGAACTCATTCAAGTTGAATCAACAGTCAGTATGAGTTGTTAATTTTATTATTAATATCATATGTCAATTTGGATATGCATTCCACGTTTGGTTAAAATGAATTGTTTTTAAAGATTTTTCATCTACTCCATAGCTGAGAGGAACAATATTTCAAAATAATTTTTCTTGAAACAGATCCTTTCCATTGATATTCAAAAAAAACACTATTGTAAAACCACATGAAGTACTTTTTTTATCATGTGATTTGCATCATCCACATTTTTAATTTTAAAATCACTAACATGTAAAAATCCAAAAATATCAATGTAATATTAGCATTAGCATTAGTAGAGGCATTTGATGCAAGAAAGCAAGCTTATGCAGCATCAGCCAAAAAAAATAAATAAATAAAAAATAACCACTTCCAACTTCACCCCTCTGTTCGTTCGAAATACCTGTCCAGCTGAGCCTTAAACTTATTTAGGCTATCAACTTCCATGACAAGGGATGGAATAGACTTCCATCCCATCCATTCCATATAATTCAAAACTTTTTTTAATGACACACGAGTATAGTCCAGTGGTTCCAAAACTGTGTGCTGCAGTGCCCCGGGATGCTGCAGCCTACTCACAGAAACACTGTGGGATATTTTAAATTTTCAAGAGAAATAGTGATACTTGACATCTGCTGGACACTGTGCAAACTACTAGCTCGAGGTAGTTCAGTTTCTATCACAGTTCAATATTACTTATTAAGTTGTTTGGACCTAACTACTTAATAAACGGAACTGTTAATTATTTCATTTGGACTAGAGGCGTCGTTAAAAAATTAGACACTAAAGGCGCCATGAATCAAGAAACTTGGGAAACCTCTGGTATAGTCAATTTTAAAAAATAATCTGTTTTGAATATTCATTCATATCAGCATTAATTTTCTTGCTGGATTCATATTCAAAGTCCAGATTTCCCTTGGAGGCTGTATTTTGGGCATTTTGAAATTCATTTGAATAACATTTTGCAGCAGGGTCAGGGGAAAGAGATGAGTAAACTTCTGTTTCCCTCTGCTAACATGCTAGTTCATAATAATATGTGCTTCAATTTCATTTAATTTTTTTTACAGTTGTGCACGGAACTTTTTGTATAATTTCAAAGATGGTGCACTCAAAATAGATCAGAATGCAGTTATTTTAATTCAGAAAGGCAAGAACCACACGACATCCAAATTTTGAACAAGAGTAGTGTAAGCTTTGTGGCATGCAGTGGAAACATGTTCTATCTTGCACAACTTGGAAACTAGGCACCTTAGAGAAGACTGGATTGAAGTGTTTAAGGCTCTGAGTAGTAAAAGGAATGAGGAAAAAAATTTCACGGTTATAAACGATTCTAGAACTAGGGGCCATAAACACATGTTAGCATTTGATGCAAGAAAGCAAGCTTATGCAGCATCAGCCAAAAAAAAAAAAAAACCCACTTCCACTTCACCCCCCTCTGTTCGTTCAAAAAATCTGTCCAGCTGAGCCTTAAACTTATTTAGGCTATCAACCTCCACCACAAGGGATGGAAGTCTGTTCCACCAACCAACCACCCGCTGGCTAAAGGCAAATTTCCGCACGTCTATCCTACATCTGTCTTTCCTCAATTTGAATTTATGCCCTCTCAGGTGATTTTTCTGAGCTAGAGGAAGAATCCCATCAGCATTGAGCATGCTTAAACCATTCAAGGCTTTATACACCTCTATCAGATCACCTCGCTGGTGCCTAGTCTCCAGACACTGTAATTTGCAAAACTTAAGCCTTTCTTCGTAAGAGCACCCCTTTGTTCCATTCACTAATCTTGTTGCCCTTCTCTGTACTCGTTCCAGCAGCTCTACATCCTTCTTGAAATGAGGCCTCCAGACCTGTATACAGTACTCTAGGTGTGGCCTGACCATTGCCTTATACAATGGAATAATCACCTCCTTATCCCTGCTGGAAAAATTCCTGTATATCATTGACAATACTCCATGAGCTACTCTTGCAGCCCATCTGCACTGCTCAGAGAACTTCATATCTGCCTGCACAACCACCTCCAAGTCCCTTTCATTCTCTACCACTGTCAGTGTAGTACCACAGAGTTGACACGTTGCTCTGGGGTTGCTGTTTCCCATGTGTAGTACTTTACATTTGTCAATGTTAAACTTCATTTGCCACCTCTCAGCCCATCTGCTCAACCTTTCCAGATCCTGTTGCAGCAGCATAGTGTCAATAGTGTCCTTGACAACCCTGCCAACCTTTGTATCATCTGCAAACTTGGACATTAAGCTTGATATACCATCATCAATATCATTTGGGGGGAGACAAAGACCAATAGATTGACAGTAGCTACTGGCAGAGGTGAAAGAGATTCTTGCACTGCTTCTATTAGAATGAGCAGAAGCCTGAAAAACAAGATGCATGGTATTTCAGAGACTGCTGGGAGCCATTGCGGTACAAGTAAACACATGGGTTGTGTTAGGGTAGCTAAGAATAGAAACAGGTGCAGGTATACTTGCGTGTACACCAATGCTAGGAGTTTAGTAAATAAATTTGATGAATTTGAGGTATTGCTCAAAACATCGAAGGCAGATATTTTTGGGATATCAGAGTAACAATAATGGACCCAACAATATTATAACAATAATGGACTGAGCCCTGAGGGACTCCACTAATAACATTAGTCCACGATGAGCAGTGTCCATTGATTACCACTCTCTGTCTTCTCCCCCTCAACCACCCCTTTATCCATAGCAGCAATTTGCCTCCAATGTCACACTGCTCCAATTTGTGTAGCAGTCTTCCATGTGCAACAGTATCAAAAGCCTTTCTAAGATCCAAGTATATAATATCAAAGTTATTCCCTGCATCCAGTTCTTTTGTGATTGCATCATAGTATCTAATCAAGTTGGTCAGGCAAGACTTCCCCTTAACAAAACCATGCTGTGTCTGAGCTATAACTGAAGTCTTGTCTAAATGATCCTGCAGTGCTTCTTTAACCAGTGCCTCCATTAATTTTCCTGGAACAGAAGTTAAGCTCACAGGTCTATAATTACTTGTGTCAGCCTTTGATCCTCCTTTGTGAATTGGGGTCACATTTGCACATTTCCAGTCTATGGGTACCTCTCCTGAGTCCAAGGAAGCTCTCATAATTATGGCTAAGGGTTTGCTTACTTCCTTTGCTGCCTCCTTTAATATAACTGGAACATGTTATGGGAAGATGTTTAGACTGGATTACAGGAAGTTTTATTTCAGGCAGTGAATTATAAATTACTGGAATAAGTTACCTACATGGCTGGTTGAGGCCGACAATTTGGAGAAATTGAAAGGTCAGCTGGATAGTTACCTATGGGAGGAGGGAAATTCTTAGTTGTCTACTTCCTTTTATTTTATTATTATTTTACTTTTTTTTTTTTTTTTTTTGGCTGGCGCAGCATAAGCCTTAGGCTTCCTTGCACCATATGGCCATTACTAATACTAATCTCCAAGAGCAAAAAAAAAAAAAAAAATGCAAATTCCAAATTTCAACAAGAAAAGACTTTAAAGAACCTTATGCCGACATTAACTCAGAACTATTATATGCATCAGCAACAAATGCCAATGAACAGAATAACTGACAGAAGGAATCATCCAAATTCATGATAACACACCAAAATTCATGATAAAGCAACCAAATTCACGCCATATTTCAAAACATATGCCAGAAGACACCTACACAACCTATGCACAGTCGATATTTTACCACATTACTTTCATGTTTTTAGTTCACTCACTGGGTCTGTGAACAGCAAAAAAGAATTTTATAAGAATATATATGTAGATTACCGAAGCAATACGACATGTCTAAATGCTAAAATGGACTTTAACTTTTTTAAAAGACTTAAACTGAAAAGACTTAATCGAAATATTCTCTTATTATAAGGATAGGAACACAAAAATATGTAGATATTAATATTATCATTAGCTATATGGTGCAAGGAAGCATGAGGCCTTTGCTGCACCAGCCGAAAAAAAAAAAATCCTGAATTACTCGGAGAGAGAGAGAGAGAGAAAGGGAATCACCAAGAGAAGAATGATGAAATCCAGCTCAGGACCCTGGGTGTGCCAAGCCCATACTCACCAGATATGAGCCCCTGGGGGTTGTTGACTGAGGATAGCATATATCTCTCACTACTTACACGTAACTGAGGCAATAAGTAACATTATATCCACTTGATAATTTATTTTTTCCCAAAAATGTGGTCCTGGAGACTGCCCTTCGATTCAGCCCTATGGCCATAAAGTCAGATGAGGTTATAAGATAAACCCTCTATGAATATTACTGTATTTTGTCATATCACATTGATTTGCACATATAGCTTTCATGGTAGATTAGTAGATCAGTGAATGTGGTCACTGCTTCCTAATGCCATGTGAAAAAGGGCTGGGTTTCAGTCCCAACATGTAGCAAAATTGAGTGCAAGCTGGAAGAAACCACAAGTAGAGTCCCTTTGAAATTATTATTAGCCATATGGTGCACCAGCAAAAAAAAAAAAAAAATTCTTTATTACCTCAAGAGAGAGAGTCAGAAATAGAGGGTATCACCAAGACGGTGAGGAATGATGATATTCAACTCAGGACCCTTAAGTATATAATTAACTTTTAAGTACATTTATATAACTAGTGCAAATTAATACAGATGTAGTAAAGAGCTTCTTATCTTAGCATCTGTACTTAAATATGCATAACGATTTGTTAGTTAAAAGTGGATAAACATTTTGGCAATGTGTAAAAAAGTCATATAAAACCAAACTTTGATTTTTAAAATATAATTACATGTAATTTGCAGCATTATCACAAAAAAGACAATAGATTGAATCCATCAAATAATAGGTAGCGCTCATATTAGAAAAGTCATTGAAGAACGGCTTCAAGACCTTCCACATCAGATAATTAGACAACTGACCGTCAAATATTCATACCAGCTGATGAAGGTTAAATTTTGAGTATTGGAGGGTCATTCCCAGATTGTAGATTTGCGCATCATTATATTTTAAAATTAGCTTTAACCTTCTGCTGCTAGTATGACGTCCAACAGATGCCACCTTTCGTTTAAATGTTTATTTTATAAAATTTGTAAATGAAATTAAATGCTCCGGTGTACCTTTCCCTATCAATATTCTGTAACTGGTCATACAGTATTTTGTTTTCATTTAGATATACCATGAATTACGAGGCATTAAATTTTCAAAAACCAATTCCCTCTGTCTGACATCTGTAATTCGTGGTAGTCGTTCACTCCAGTCAGGGCTGTAGTTCAAGAGCTTACCTTTTCTTGTGATAATAATATATATGTGCACATGGAGCTTCAAATCTACATTTTAACTTTTTAAAAAACAATTTTCCTTGTAGCACACACAAACGAGATTCGCCATAACACCCATTTTTTTCTGTTTTGCAGCCCCACTTAAAAAGTTGGCTTTACTATCACGCATTTCATAGAATTCAGCAGTAGCTGAATTCCTTGATAGTGGCGTACCTAGGATTTTTTTAAGCTGTGACTAAATGCCAGAAAAGCGCTTTTTCAGTTCGTCATTGTTTTTTCTTGAATTATTCAAAAATTAAGTTTATTAATGTTATAATTTGATTAAAAAATTAAGAAGTAATCTTACATTTCTGGGGGAAACTTGGGTGTAACATTTTGCCAGTAGATGTCACCACTTTTGTAGCTTTTTAGCAAGAGTCTATTTTTATTTGTTTTTTTATTTTTTCAGGAAAACATGATCTACCCGAAATAAAGGACAGGGTTTGGGATTAGACGACCAGAGATGTTCCCGGTAGGGAAACCCCCTTATTCCCCACCGGGAACCTTATTCCCTACTTTCAAATCATATGAGTTTACTCGTTGACATGAAAAAAAAAAAAAAAAAAAAAAAAAATCTGAAATTGCCTCTCTAGAGACAATGGACAAACGTCCATTGTCTCTAGAGAGGCAATTTCAGATTTCACTAGAGACAATGGACAAACGTCCATTGTCTCTAGTGAAAATTGTCAGAAATTTCTCTAGCCTTACAGAAAATTGTCAGAAAGAGTGAAAATAATTTTTTTTTTCAAATGAAAACGCTTTTCCCTTGTACCCTTCATCTTTTTGGAGCCTTTATCTCATGGCTCTTCCCAACCTCGTGCTGTTTGGCATTACAAGAATGCAAAATGGGATGACCTGCGAGATTTCTTTTCTTCTTTTCCTTGGTCGGATTACTGTTTCAAAACTTCTGATGTCAACGTTTGCTCAGATCGTGTCAGTGAAATTATTCTTGTAGGAATGGAATCCTTTATTCCACAATCCACTTTAAAATCTCGTCCTTTATCTAAACCTGGTTTTCCAATAAATGTGGTGAGGCTGTTCAAGAGAAGAACGTTGCATATCGTAATTGGCTTGTTTCTAATTCTTCAGTTTCATTTTCTGCCTACACCAAATCTCGCAACAATTGTAAAGCAATTATTAATCCGTCGAAACTAGATTTTGAACAGGCTAAGAGTAGAAAACTTGCAACTTGTCCTAAAGGTAGCCAAGCATTATGGTCTCTTTCCAAAGCTATTGGCCGCAACTTTTGCCCATCTCTGCTCCCACCTCTGTCCAAACCAGATGGCTCTGTTGTCACTTCAGCCAAGGATAAAGCTGACCTGCTAGCATCCCATTTTACTTCCAACTCATGTATTAATGACCTTGGAAAAACACCGAGCACGCTCCATTCAATGCCTCCTGTGGTCTTCTGTCAAAAGGATGTCAGAAGGATTTTGACGAATCTTGATGCAAAGAAGGCTCGAGGTCCTGATGATATTTCTCCACTTGTTCTCAAAATCTGCGCTCTTGAACGTACTCCAGTTCTTTGCTGCCTTTTTCATTTTCTTATTCCAAAGGTTTTTTCCTTCTAAATTCTTGTAAATTTGTTCATATCCAGCCAGTTCGTAAAAAGGGTGACAAATTCCTCCCATCCAATTGCAATTACTTCTACTCTTTCTAAATAATGGAGAAATAATATAACCGCCAACTCTTAAACTACCTAGAAACCTTCCGTCTGATCAACGATCGCCAATATGGATTCAGTCAGAGTCGATCCACCGGTGACATTCTGGCTTATGTTACTCATTTATGGACAAATTCAAAGGCAAATGTTTGGTGAAATATAAGCAGTTGCTCTTGACATCTCAAAGGCTTTCGAGCGTGTTCGGCATAAAGGTCTTCTTAACAAGCTTCCATCTTATGGTTTGGCAACTGTTTTTTGTAATTGGTTATCCAATTTTCTCTCTGATCGTTCATTGAGGTTGATGGCTCTCTCTCTTCTAACTTCTCCACTAATGCCGGTGTTCCCCAAGGTTCAGTTCTTTCCCCAACTCTTTTCCTCTTATATATTAATGACCTTCTTCCATTGACTGGAAATCCTATCCATAGTTTTGCCGATGATAGCACATCATTGCATTCCACTTTCCATTTTGAGAAACCTTGCCCTGGTCAATTAGCTTCAACCTCTCGAATATCCGATACCAATTGCTTAAATACTGATCTCCAGGTAATTCTCCAGTGGGGCAAAGACAACTTAGTTGATTTCAATCTTTCTAAAACTCAGTCTTGTCTTATATCTCGCAAAAAGGATTCTTCTGCTTCTATGCTTATCTTTGGTGACACTCCGATTTCTAGGCAGAATGATATATCTCTTTTGGGGATTACCCTGACTTGTGCTTCTCTTGGCACAAGCACATTACAAATATGGCTTCCTCTACATCTAAAAAAATTGGTTTTCTCTTTCGGTCTCGGCATTACTTTTCTTCCAAACAACTGTTCACTCTGTACAAATTGCAAATTCACCCTACCATCGAATATTGCTCCGATATCTGGGGTGGTGCCCCCAAAACCTCTCTCAGGCTTCTAGATTGCATTCAGAAGGGAGCAGTTAGGTTAATTAAGGATTCATCTCTAACAGAGTCTCTCCACTCGCTGTCTCATAGACGTACTGTTTTTGCTGCATGCCTTTTCTACACATACTTCCATGGGCACTGCTCTTCTGAATTGGCTTCTATAATTCTCGGTCTCTCTTTAAAAACAGTACGAACCCGTGCTACCACCAGCCAACATCCATTTACTGTCCAACTTAAAACTCACAGAACCAACTTTTCATCTTCCTCGTTTATTCAACTGTCGTTTTATGGAACAACCTTCCTTCATACGTATATCCTGAAAAATGATGAATTTTCCTAAAGTCGCACAACCCAAGTTCACAGGTGGAACCAAAATAAACCTGAACAATAAAATACCCGTCGCAGATCGCCGGCTATTTTACACGCAATAAGACTGAACAACACCAACCTGAGTCAAAACGTTTGATTTAGTGAAAAAGGGGTGCTTAAAGAACAGCCTAAAAACGAGGAAATACCTATTACACCCATTCACAATGCTTCTTTGCACGAAAACTTAGTAATTTTCATTTTTAACCTAGATAGCATGGGATAACCGTGTCACTAAAACAAACCTGAACCACAAAATAGCCGTGGAGTTATTTTATTTTAATAAAATAGCTCCTTTGCGACGAGCTATTTTGTGGTCCGGGTTTGTTTTAGCTTATGTTCCATCAATACCACCCGCTGTGAAATTCTGTTCAAAGTGTTTCTACGTCTGCGCCCTCTAGCGGAGAAGTGTGAAATTATGTTCGAAGTGTTTAGATGGTTTCGCCCTCTGGCGGTGGGGAAGTGTAGGGCGAGTGGTAAACCCCCTTGTGAAATCCTTTTCAAATAACCCGAACTCCTACTAACAGGGTCACGGGCAATGCAGTCACAATTTCAAGGGCTGTTTTATATACACCATAAATATCACTCCCTGGAGAGTTCACATAGCATCCAGGAATATACTTCTTCTGTCTCAGATGCTAACTGGTGTTAGTGACGCCCCAGTCTTCACGGAGTTCTCTCTACTCAACATGCTTGACCAGTGGCGTAGCTACCATGTAGCCAGGCAAAGCAATTGCCTCCGAGATCGGGCCCGGCGTCTTTGGCTGTCTCCTCTTTTTGCAATTTTCATTAATTAAGTAGGGGTCCGAACATGTTCTTTGCCTCCGGGCCTGAAAAAGGGTAGCTACGCTACTGTGCTGGACGCAGTACCGACAACTCCTACTTACCGTTGCATTCTACACTGTCCAATCTGTGCTGTCTGAAGAACTTCTTTCCGAACAACGCAGTCACCCTTTTCAATTCATTGGCAATAGACCCTGTGAAATACTTTGAAGACAAGCAGTACAGAACATGTCTGAAGCACACAGCTTGCTTGAACTAGAAAGAAACTAGAAACTTGACCTTTATAAATAATATGGAATGACCAACATATAAAATAACTGTTGGACATCTATTTTCATATGATACTGTGAATAATTTTCTCTATAATTATATTTTTTAAATAATAATAAACGGATTTAATAATAATCCTTTCTAATAATTTGCTAGCAACCTGCCGATTGGAGTCTACATTCGCCGGTGGTTTGGTTCTTCAAAATCAATTTTAGGTTTTCTATTTCCCACTCAGACGGGAAGAAGTCGGTTTTGAGGAACAGTTAAATAGAGTCAGTAGGGGTTTCGGTGCTATTTCAACAGTACGTCTAATTATTTCTGGCACTATGAGGTCCAGACAAGGTCATTTGCGGTTTTTCTTAGGTGCTGCAGCTCCTCAATGGGGAATGGTAATTCTGTCAGGTCCGGGTGGTAGACGTCGTTGACTGGGCAGAGTCGGAGTTGATCTGGTGTGGTCGGGTTTGCTGGAAGATGATGTTCCCAATTGACTCGTTCCATGTAGTGGCTGTTGCGCCACGTGGAGATCGAGTTGAGGTGATGACCTTGACCTTCCCTCTGGGGGAGTTTATTGACTGCTTCCATGGTGCCAAGACAATGGTGCGTGACATATTAAGCAAACTTACCACATCCGCCTGCCTGGCTTCAAATCGTTCAACGGCTCGCCGTCTCATAGAATCATCTAAACGATGATGAATGGCAACCCTGTGTACTGGAGATGCGGCAATCCCACTGAGAAAGTGAAAAAAAAAAAAAAAATTGAAGGATGTGGTCGCAACCCATGTTTTTATACATAAAAAATTGTGCTTTTGTATCAAGTATTCGCCTTCGGAGACATTGTACGCAATAAAATATTCATGAAAAACATTTGGTTTAGGAGTGTAGTAGCTAATCAGATTGGTGCGACATGATCACCATTTAACAAATCCATGCTGAATTTGTAGGTGCACTCTTATCATTTCTTCAATGCCATCGAACGTAATGAGAAACTTTCGATTGGATACCTGTCCTATTATATAATTTATCCCATTATAATTTAAAATTCATTAAAAACAACTAAACAAATGATCATGAAATCATGGTAATTTATTTAAAAGATACACAGGAATCAAATGAAACTACAAAAACATCATCTTGAGGAAAATTAATGCATTTCTTACAAATAATACACTATGAATATTTATGAACAGTTTTTTCTTAGGGCATCGTTATTTAAAAGTAATTTTAGACTGGGACTTCCAAATGGCTTGTCACATATTTCAGGAGAGAAGGGTTCAGTCGAGTGTCAAAATATTTTTCTAGTCACGTTTATCCAAGGGCCCTGTGATTGCTTTCTCAAGGGAATGGCTTTTCTTCAGTATAAACTAGTAAGTGCTTTTCCACGTTTCTTAGAAGACTTGGATTTATTACTGGTGTGTACGAACAAATGCTTTTTCAGCTGATCTTTTCGGGAAAATCTATTGCTACATATTTGGCAAATGAACAATTTCTCACCAGTATGAAGTAACAAATGTCTTTTTAAAGAAACTGATCGCGTAAATGCCTTGCTACATATTTCACACGTGAAAGGTTTTTCAAGAGTGTGAACCACCAAATGGCTTTTTAAAGAACTTCTTTGGGAAAAACTTTCTCCACATATTTTACAAGTAAAAGGTTTCTCGCCAGTGTGAATTTTGTTATGTCGTTTCAAATCACCAGATGCTGAAAATGCTTTTCCACATACTTCACAAGGGAAGGGTTTCTCCTTGGTATGAACCATTAAATGATCTTTTAGGGTTTTTGAATACCGAAATGGTTTGCAGCATATTTTACAAACGAATGGTTTCTGATCGGTGTGAACTAATGAATGTCTTTTTAGTCTACTTTCAATAACAAATTCCTTTCCACATGTTTCACAGATGAATGGCTTTTCATCAGAGTGAGTAAATAAATGTCTTTTCACATAACCTAAACGGGAAAATGCCTTGCTACATATCTGGCATGTAAATGGTTTCTCCGCAGTGTGAACTTTCAAATGTTCTTTCAGATTACTTGACCTTGAAAACTGTTTGCCGCATATTTCACACAAGAACTGTTTGTCTTTAATGAAAAGAGATGAATGTCCGTTTAGATCCATTGATTTCGAGTCTCTTTCGGACATACTTGAAGCAGAAATTATCTTCTCGCAAGACAAACTTGGACAATTCTGCTTATTTTGAGCTTTTGTTTCTCTTGTTAGAAGTTTATCTATAAATTCTTTCTTTCTGTTACCTTTGCGAGAAAGGAATTCGTCTCGACTATTGGCTGAAATATGTTGGCAGCAAGTTCCTGTTTCCTCAATATGTAACCAATTATTTGGAATCTGAAAAAGAGAAAAGAAGCAATTAAAGTATGTAACCAATTATTTGGAATCTGAAAAAGAGAAAAGAAGCAATTAAAGGAACGTTGATTTTTAAATTTCTGATACAAACAGAAAATAGTCATATACTTTAATACAATCAGGATTTAATCCAACGGTATAGAAAATGGGAATGCTTTAAAACAATTGAAAATTTATTTTTCATGATTGTGTTTAAAATTCTAGACAAAAAATGTGGGCAGTCAAAAAAATGAAAGTGAATTTAATACATGTCACCGATACTGTAGAAATTACAATAAAGAATATCACAGAAAATACTTTAAATCTAAGACATCACTCAAAACCAGAGAAATTATTTCATCTGAATGCGAAACAAAAGTGCAAAAAATCATTTAGAGTAACATATTCACATATAAGATGTTTTATGGAAGTTAAAGGGAAAATCTATGCAAAACCATATGAAAAGGAATAATACATAATAAGAATTTTCAAAATATTCCAGTAGTAATACAGTATTTATCAAACAGTGCGCAAAAATTACTCATTAACAAGTACCATTATGTCCGGAACATTTAGCAAGAACCACGGTTCAAGAAACGAAAGACTTAGGTGGTTCTTAAAAGCATCCATCTCAAAGGGTTTTTGTGATTCTCCAACAAGCAAGCGGTTCTTTCACATCTGAAAGACATAAATGTGGGAGGAAGGAAAAAAAATACTTGAAGAGCAAAATCATCGTACTCCAAGCAGGACATCAACCAAATCCCGAATTGCTCTATTTCAACACATATCATGGGTCGAGAATTGAAGAAATTGGGTATTGGCATCCATTATAATAATCGGAATTCATTTGTTTCAGAGAAAAACAGAACAATGCACTTGCATTGCTCCCAAGAACTTTCTGATTGGACAGTGGAATAATCCAATCCAATGAAAAACGAAAGGAATCAACAGGACAAATTTGAGCAAGTATTACAATACACCAAAAAACGGGCATTTTTCGACAAAGCCATTATTATTACTATAAACTATTGCATCAAATTTGCTAAACTATGATACATCATTGTAAATTGACCATACATTAAATTGCACCTCTATATTTTATATGAAATCCACGAAAATGATCTCATTGTGAAGCTCACCCTGGAATTTTACATATACGGAGGATTCCTTATGATGTAATTAACTCACTAAAATTTTGATAAAAAATTATATCAGCAAGATTGTTAGAATTAATTATTAAATACTCACTCCTAGAGTTTATGAGAAGATTTTAGATTGATGCAATTGACTTATCAAAAAAATTCAGACTGCTAAACAATAATATCTAAAATTGTCCAAAAATTACTTACAGTATAAACGTCCTTACAATTTCTTCAAAATCTTAATTCTTTTGTAAATAGCAGCACTGCTAACAAAGGATGCGAATGAAACCAGCTTGGAAATTGAAAGTCGATTTTAGGATAACTGGTTTTATACCAATGTAGCCTCCAACCAGAACAGCATTGGAGTTAAAGGTTGAAGTGACATTTACGGTTCTGGTTGGTGGTCATACCAAAATAAATGACATCACTATATTCCCAGGGGGTAAAATTTTATAAGGATGGATTAATTATGTCTTTCATCATGATTAATGATTCATCATGTATTTTTCCATCTGGTAAAAGAATATCTTTTACACCCCTGGTTACACCGGACTTGGTTATGCCATTAGCTGTAATCTTTTATAAGAAATTTGAGCTGTTGGGAAGTGAAATAAATTAATATAATAAAATAAAATAATAAATTAATAACTATGAATTAATACCAGGCCACCCGAACAATTAAATTACTCGTGCATTGTGTATTATGTCTGTTAATTGTGTGTGTTCTATGGTCGATTTGCTTGTTTTGCTGGACGAAAAACCCGAGTTATATTATTCTCGACCAACTCCATTTTTTTCCGTTATATTTTAATTTTGTTCCTCCACTCTTTTCTGTCCTCTCAGTACCCGTTCTTCAATTTACACAGCCGCCCTCACTCACTCTATCCATGTGCTTCTAGGTCCTCCTAGAATTGGGTTCAGCATTTCCAAGACCTTTCTCCCCTAATTAATTCTTCTTGCAATCTCATCTTCAGATGAGCCGCCCATCTGCACAATGGCTGCAAGATATTTAAACTGCTGCTTCACATTCTCTATTGGTGTAACCAGGGCCGCCGCAAGTGGGTAGGCGAGGTAAGCGTCGCTTACGGGCGACAGTTGAAGAGGGCGCCAAAAAAAATTGACATATACGACATGCGATCATCATACATAAAAATTAACGATTGTGGAACTAAGAGAGAGAAGAACCAAGAGTCCTAACGTTGGACTTTGGCAGTTCCGTCATCAGTTGGTTCATTTAAACGGGAAAGAAATTCTGAATGTTATAAAGGTTAACTCTAGCTCCCGTGGTGCATGGTTAGCGCGCGCGCCGGAAAGTTTACAAGTTTTAAAGATGTTATCCTGCGAGGTTCAGTCGGAAAATCATCTAAAGCTTCGTGTATTTATAATAGTTTATAACTGGAATTCAGTTTTGTTTGAGTGTTATAAATGAGTGAATGCGAATGTTGACTGAGTTCTGTGGCTGAATAATTAGCATGAAGGCTGGTTTGGTGATATAAGCTCTGTTATTTGCAGTTTTAGTGGATCCAAATTTGGAAGTATACTACCAATGTCGTATGCATTAGGGCACCTACAGATGCTCTGGCTTGCCTGCACAGGCCAAGTTTGTGCAGGCAAACCGGAGCGTTTGTATGTAGCGCAGGCTGCCTGAATGACCGTCTGGCCCGGTTTGTGTAAATTTGAGCGACGACAGATATTGTCCTGCACAGACCTGTAGACCTGTAGATATTGTCCGACAGATATCTACCTGCACAGACCTGTAGGTCTGTGCATGTAGATGTGGTTTTGCCAAATATGATACACACAAAGAACCTTGTGGAGGTGCACTCAACGTCGTAAACAAATTCCCTACTTGATAAAATTGTTCTGTAATTAATAGCTTCACAAGTTCTGATTGTAATTGCGGATTATAAATCCGCACTGTCCTCTGAAATCTCCATTTTTTTCTCTAGCTTAGTTTTCAGTATCTCACTAATCAGCTATGGTCCTTGAGGTGGTCGCATACATTACCTCAGATATGCCAGACAAGCTGTACTTGCTACCTGGGAGTCTAAAACGCTGATGGAACTGGTATTCAGGTGACACTCAGGTAAAGTGGACCCAATTTCAGCGAAGTCTGGACGGTCTGTGACAGCCAAATCCTCTGCTTGCACCTTCGCGATGGTGGGACTGTTAATAATCCTAGGTATGCGCAAGCACACTGTGAGTGACCATCCAGGTGTGAACCAACGTAAACATGGGTCGAGGTGTGGCGCCCACACCACATATAAGAATTCCGCCCCTCTGTGTTACCAGGCAATACTAGGTGGTAGATGACTCTCATCAACCAATATGCCAATTGCTTTCTTTAACATTTGTACATTATTTAAATATTGATTTCCTCGTTCAATTAGTGGTTTTTTTGAATCGGCTTAGTGAAGTGCCTTTTTGATTTTTGCAGAAGTTTTTTCCAGGTTTTAGCGCCTCTGTATTTTATATTTTTCTTTTCGGAAAAGCGGAACCTTCATGTTTTCTTCATTTCTTAGATTGCACGATATTTCTTCTTCTCCTTTGGTTGTGAAAAAGGATCCGAAGAGAGGGGGGGGGGGAACTTTGGTGTCTTCAAAGTATTGTAAACAAAGCCCGCCTCGGCTTTCTGTAGCAGTTCATAGATGCTGAGGAGGCTCACTTCCTTGCATCTCGAACTAACCGATGCGCTTCAGGGAAGGCCCAAAATTGAACGAAAGCATCGATTGAGAATGGATTTGATTATCGCAATATTTTCTTGGTTGGTGATACCCCATGAGATAATTCCATAGATGAGGTGAGGCTGAATTAAAGGAAGGAATAGTAGTCTGAGAAGGGAAGGAGACACCCAGGCAGAGGCCCTGGCGGGTATTACCGCTAGTGAAAAAGTTTTCTTTCTTAGGGTTATCATTTGTTTTACGCAACTTAGCTTATCATCTAGCCCGATTCCGAGAAACTTGGTTTCATTGTTTACTTTGTTTCTGTACGTTGTGTATTTAATTTCATCTATATCGATTCCTGTTGCTCTAGCAATTCTTGCAAAATTGTCTCTTTTCTTTAAATATTACAAATCTTGTTTGAGATGAATGGACATATATTCCCCTCTTGGCCTGGTGGTTTTTTTATGCCCTGGGCTCCTGATAAATGGCACGTATTTTTCGTAGCTATTTAGGCTATGTTTTAAAAAGCAGTTCGTCGCAATTTCAGGATCACTTTTAGCAAGCACTCCATCCTACGTTGACTGCTCCAGGTCGTAACAAAGTTGATTGAGAAAGATGATCCAAAATAGTTGTGCAAGTATAGCATACATGAGAGAGCATTCTCCAATTGTGAAGTCAAGAAGGGAATTATAGGACTCCCCCATTCTAGTTGGGATATCACCATCAGTAAGAACAGAGAAACCATTTGAAGTAATTACATTTAGGAGGTTTTTCACTTGAGAGGAAGAGCTTTGAAGAATGTTAATATTAAAGTCACCAATCGGTAGAAGGCTTAGGGATTTTCTTATGAAATGAGACAGAGTATTGTCAAGTGTTACAAGGAAGTTGTTAACTGAAGCTCAGGGAGGTCGATATAGACACCCGAGGTTATGATGGACATCATGGCGAGATCCAAACGTCTTACATTTCGAGGCTGCAGTTCTAAAACGGTGTTCGCAGGTTCGTAGCTAGTTAGTATACCGGACCGAATCTATTGGTAACTCTCTATGAGGCTTCCGGATCAGCTGATGTATAATCTTGCTACCTCTACTCTGCCAGATAGTGACTGGAGGTAGTCCGAGTTGTGTGTATGCGGGGGACATTGCCGAGGTCACGTTATGTCAAGGATCTGGGTATATTCTTACCATGCGTACGCCATATCCAAAAATTTCATTACTTTATACAGTATGTCCCCCCTCACTTTCCTTACTATTGAATACACCACGAATTGTCAAACTAATAGAAGAAGCCTATCTGCGAAAAGATCTGAACCTCTCAAACAATTCCAGTTCATTTCACAAATATACGTGGTCTCAATTCTAATCTCAATGACGTCCATTTCCACTTTCAGTCTGCCAACTGCCAAACCTCATGTACTTTTTCTCAGTTATCGGTTGATTCAACTATTGCTCATCTCAGTTGCCCAAATTATTTGCTGTATGATTCTTTCGCATCAAAGATGATACTTGTGCATATGTCCGTTCCGATGTTCCCTGTCAGAGACTAGGTAATTTGAAATCTCCTTTTTTCGATCTTCTCTGGCTTAAAATCTCTCTACCTCATTGTGTCAAATTCATCTGTTGTCTCTACCGTTCTCCGAACTCCACTAATCACTTGGAGCTTTAGGCGCCTCCGTAGCCAGGTGGGAAGGAGCAGCGGTGCGTAGCACACGCTTCTTGATTAGACCGGGGTTTGAGCCCGTCACCAGCAAATACGGAAGATGCAGAAAGGTCAGGAAATGACCACCGCATCTCCCGGAGCAATATGGCCTTAGTTGCTAATGCTCCTAAAAAAAAACCAAATAACTTGGAGCTCTTTGACTTCCTCTCTTTGCAACTTGACTTTTTTCAGTCCAACTTTCTTAACAGTGAGGTAATTTTAATGTTCATAACTCCAGCTGGATTCCGTTTTCTAGTCACACCGACCCAGTTGGTCGAGATGCTGAGGCTTTTGCAATTACTAATGACCTCGCATTTGCCTACAAGAATACAGAACAGTCCTAACCATACAGGCAGCACGCTTGATTTTTTTTCTCACAAACAACCCTTCTAAGTATACGGTCGAAGTGAGAGTTCCTTTAGGCACTTCAGATCACAACTTGGTGATTGTCTCTTCTCCAATGGAACCTTTATCTCATGGCTATTCCCAACCTCGTGTTGTTTGGCCCTACAAGAACGCAAAATGGATGACCTGCGAGATTTTTTTTTCTTCTTTTCCTTGGTCGGATTACTTTTTCTAAACATCTGATGTCAACATTTGCTCAGATAGTGTCGGTGAAATTATTCTTGTAGGAATGGAATCCTTTATCCCACACTCCACTTTAAAATCTCGTACTTTATCTAAACCTTGGTTTTCCAATAAATGTGCTAAGGCTATTCATGAGAAGAATCAGTCCTATTTTCTGCCTAATAACTGCTTTACAATTGTGGCCAAACCTCGCCACAATTGTAAAGCAGTTATCAATCAGTCCAAACTAGATTTTGAACAAGGTAATAGTAGAAAACTTGCTTTTGCTCTAATTGTAGCCGAGCATTCCGGTCTCTTGCCAAAGCTATTGACGGCAACTTTTGCCCATCTCTGCTCCCACCTCTGTCAAAACCAAATGGTTCTATTCTCACTTCTTCCAACTCACGTATTAATGACCTTGATAAAAAACACCTCCCACCAAGCGGCATTCAATGCCTCCTGTTGTCTTCCCTCAAAAGGAGGTCAGAAAGATTTTGACGAATCTCGGTGCTAAGAAAGCTCCTGATGGTATTTCTCAACTTCTTCTCAAAACCTGTGCTCCAGAACTTACTCCTGTTCTTTGCATTTGGTCAAAGTGGTAAAGTGTAAAGTGTGTTTAGGGTCAAGCGGCACCAGGGGTTTCCCCCATCTCCGCGTAGTTTACATTGTGGGTGAACCAGTTGACTGGAAAAGCCAGAGATTTAAAAGTGTATGGTCAAAGTGGTAATAACCTCGTACCCAAAAAGAATTATTCAGTTTTAGTTAAATCAAGCTTAATGTCCACAACCAGCCACAGACAGTTTTTGCAGCACCACACAATAATTACTAGCTACTTCCCTTAGTTTACCAAGTGACAGAGGAGTTGGTAGTAGGCGTGCAATGCGACGTCCAAGGGCGTCTCTCGTATGTTCGATCGGATTTAAGACGAATGATCGTGCTGACCACAGCATTCCTTGGATATCTTCAGTTTAAAGATAAGTCTTCGTCATTTGAACTCTATGTGCACTGGATTTGTTGCGCAAGAAAAGAAAATATAAGCTAACCGCACTCCTAAAAAGTCGCAAGTAGGGTTCATGATCTGTTCGCGAAATGTCTGCACAGTTACGTATCCCTATCAAAATAATGAAGAGGGATGTGGTGGTTGATCATTATTCGCAAAACAAGAAAATACCGCCCCCATTGTAAGTGTCCCTTTCTCTGATATAAGAGGGATGGTACCACATTCCTCGATATATCCAGATGAATATATGTCTATAATCGTTTTGTAGGATAAAACGGGACTGAGTACACATCTGTACTGCTTTTGTCAAGGCTCCAAGCTCTGTAGTAGTTTGGGGTTAACACAGGTGAACCTACTTAACACAGTCCAGAAGCAAGGTAAAAAATAGAATAATCAGGTCGCAACCTGTATTTTTATAGGCATGGTAATTTGCATAATGTTGTTAGATCGATTTCTGTTGGATATTAGCCACATGAATCCGCTCCAATAATATCTTCAATGCAGTCGAATGTAATGAGAAACTTTGGAGTGGATTAAAATATGAACCTTATGATAATTTAAAATTCATTAACAATAACACACTGTACGTGATCATGAAATTATAATTTATTTATAAAGTCAACAGACTAAAAACAGATGGAACTGTAAAAACATCGAGCTTCAGAAAAATTAATACATTTCTTACAAATAATACATGAATATTTATGAACAAATGATTCACATGAAACCGAATTAAAAATGAGATTTTAAAAAGCAAAATTTGAATTTAAAACTGTTTGAGGTACAAAACTTTTAAGTGTTAAGGGACATCCTCTATGATGGAGAAATCAAAATGTTTTTCTTAAGGCATCTTCTTCTCTCGAGTATGAAGAATTCAATATTATTTTATAGACTAGATATTCCAAAATGGCTTGTCACGCATTTCAGAAAAGAAAGGCTCCTCACTCGTGTGGAAATATATTTTTTGGTTCACTTTGATCTTCTAGATGCCTTGTGATTTCTTTCCCAAGGAATGGTTTTTCTTCAGCATGGACGACTAAGTGTTTCTGCAGATTACTTGATATGAAAAATGCTTTTCCACGTATCTCACAAGAAATGGATTTTACATGTCTTTTAAGGTGATCTTTTCGGGAAATTCTTTTGCTGCATATTTGGTAAATGAACTATTTCTCACGAGTATGAATTAATAAATGAGTTTTTAAAGAAACTGAACGCGAAAATGCCTTGCTTCACATTTCACAAGGGAAAGGTTTTTCACCAGTGTGAACCAACAAATGTCTTTTGAAATTACCTCTTTGGGCAAAATCTTTTCCACATATTTCACAAGTAAATGGTTTTTCTTGAGTGTGAACCAATAAATGTCTTTTCAAAGTACATCTTAGAGAAAAACCGTTTCCACATATTTCACAAATAAATGGTTTTACACTAGCGTGAACCAATAAATGTTTTTTCAAATTACCTCTTAGAGAAAAACCTTTTCCACATATGCCACAAGTAAATGGTTTTTCACGAGTGTGAACCAATAAATGTCTTTTCAAATTACATCTTAGAGAAAAACCTTTTTCACATATTTCACAAATAAACGGTTTCTCACCGGTGTGAATTTTGTAATGGGCTTTGAAGTCACCAGGTCTTGAAAATGCCTTGCCACATAATTCACAGACGAATGACTTTGTACCAGAGTGTATAAACAAATGACTTTTCATACTACCCGAGGTAGAAAATGTCTCACTACATACATGGCATTTAAATGGTTTCTCCCCTGTGTGAACTTTACAATGTGCTTTCAGATTTCTTGACTTTGAAAATATTTTGCCACATATTTCACACGAGAGCTCTTTGTCCGGAATACAATGAGATGAATGTCCTTTTATATTGATTGATTTCGAGTGTCTCTCGGGCATACTTGAAGCAGTAGGTATCTTCTCGCAGGACACACTTGGACAGTTCTTATTTTGAGCTTTTAGTTCTGTTGTTAGAGGTTCATGTGTTGATAAACTGTTTCTGTAATTCTTCCCATCAGTTATGATTACGGGAACGAAATTTGTCTCAATGGTTGACTGAAAAACGGGACGTTCTTCCGATTTATTTGCCTTCTTTTTTAAAGTTTCCTTTTGTGAAACATGTTTCTTCTTAATTTCTTTTGCAGACATTTTTAGAATGTTGATGAAATCACTGATTGCTTACTTCGATGTGGATACTCGCCAATGATTTATGATAAAAATTGTCTTTCTGCCTCTTGCTGTTATTCTCAATCGGCAAAAATTATTTGGAATCTGAAAAAAAAAGGAGAAAGATATTAAAGGAAGATTGATTTGTCAATTTATAGTACAACCAGAAAATTACATGATTTAATACAACCAGGACCACTCGCTAGTATACAAAATGGGGATTCTACTGCAGTGTTCAACTTTTACAATCGCTCTAAAAACACCTGCCACTGCATTTTTACTTAAAATCGTCTATGTTCCTAAAATTAATAAAAAAAATCAAAATTATTTACTTTTTTAAGAAAATAATGTTTAAACAAAAGAATGGCTAAAATGTCTTCCTTTTAAAGAAATTAGTTTTATTTTCTTTCAGCTATGGACCTTATGGAGAGAATATGAGAAGATTCTTTCATAAACTGTTGTGATACAATCGCTATTTGACAAAATTTAAGAAACCATCAATCTTAGATTTTCAAAATGGAAATTAGTCATAAACTGAGGTTTTGTTGCATTAAGTACAGTAATTTAAATTTATTTTCATTTAGTTGAGTCAAAATTAGAATTTGAGCATAATGGATTTCATCGCGCTCATTACTTAATAGTTTTCTATTTCATTAGACTTTAAATTATTTGAGAAACCAGTGCAGTTTTTAAAATTAAATACCAAATATAACTTACAGTAGAAATGTCCGAATAATCTCCTCCAATTGTCCTTGATCCTTTAGCAGCAGTACTTCCAGCAAACACCATGAAAGGAACTAGCTTGGAAATTGAACTCAGATTTTATGGTAACTGGATTATCCCAGTGTAATCGCGAACCAGAACTACGTGGGGTTTAGAGGCAGAAGTGAGATTTCCATTCTGGTTGGAGGTTCCACCAAATGAATTAAATGACGTCACTATAACCTCAGGGGATAAAAGTTGTCAAAAGGAAGTCTTTATAACAATAGAATCAAGCTTAATAGCCATTAGTATTAGTAACGGCCGCATGGTGCAAGAAAGCCTATGGCTTGTGCTGCACCAGCCAAAAAAAAAAAATAAATAAATAAACAAAAAATAACTAAATAATAATAATTAATAAAAAAAAAAAAAAAAAGGAAATTAAACCTATCATCCTATGCGTTTCCCTTACCCGAAAGTACTATCCAGATGACCTTTGAATTTCCCCAAACTGTCGGCCTCTACCACCCATGAAGGCAACTTATTCCAGTAATTTATAACTCGCTGGCTAAAATAAAACTTCCTGCAGTCCAATCTAAACATTTCCCCCCGTAACTTGAATTTATGTCCCCTAGTTCTAGCATCATTTATAATCTTGAAAATTTCGTCCTCATTCATTTTACTGATGCCTCTCAGAGCCTTAAACACCTCAATCAAATCTCCTCTAAGGTGTCTAGTTTCCAAACTCTGCAACCCACATATTCGAAGTCTTTCTTCATAAGGACGCCCTTTTGCCGATCTCACCAGGCGAGTTACCCTTTTTTGCACCCTTTCAAGAAGCTCGATGTCTTTCTTTAGGTGCGGTCTCCATACTTGAACACAGTATTCCAAGTGTGGTCTAACATAAGCCTTATACAATGGGATTATCACGTCTCTATCTCTACTTGCAAAAGTTCGATAGATCATCGATAGGACACCATGGGCCTTCCTTGCAACCTGTTTACAATGCTCAGAGAATTTCATGTCTGACCGTATCGTAACACCCAAGTCCCTTTCCTCCAGTACTGGGTTTAGTTGAACTCCATCAAGTGAATAAGTTTTTTTGGGATTACTGTTTCGCAGGTGTAATACCTTACACTTTGTTGGATTAAAGCACAGCTGCCATTTTTCTGACCATTCCTGAAGTCTATCTAGGTCTCTCTGAAGAAGCTCAGCTTGACAGTGATCATTAACTACTCTACCAATTTTAACATCATCTGCAAATTTAGACATCACGCCCTCTATCCCTTCATCAATGTCGTTTATGAAAATTAAAAACAACAGTGGTCCTAATACTGATCCTTGGGGAACCCCACTTCTTACATCAACCCAATCTGAGGAATAGCCATTTATCACAACCCTCTGCCTCCTGCAGAGGGTTGGATAGATGGATAGAAGCCATCCTTCTATCCATCTAATGATTTTCCCAGTGATTCCAACCTGTTCCAGCTTATAAAGCAACCGCTCATGTGGGACTGAGTCAAAAGCTTTGCTGAAATCTAAATAAACAATGTCGAAATTATTCCCTAAATCCAGCTCGTGAGTGACCCTTTCGAAATAGCGAACCAGATTTGTTAAACATGATTTTCCCTTTACAAAACCATGCTGAGTATCCTGGAGAATTTCAATTCGATCCAAATGATCCTGAATTCCACCCTATCATTGCCTCCATGATTTTCCCTACTACTGAAGTCAGACTGACAGGTCGATAATTTCCAACTTCACTTTTAGAGCCACCCTTATGTATGGGAGATACATTTGCACTTTTCCAATCCAAGGGAATCTCCCCAGAGTCTAGTGATGCTCGCATAATTAGCCTCAATGGTTCAATGCACTCGCTTGCCGCCTCTCTTAAGATTATAGGGTATATTTCATCAACTCCAGGAGCCTTACTGGTCTGTAGGCTCGAAAGTTTTTTCATTAAATAATCTTGCGAAATTTCAATATCATTAATTACATATTTTTTAACTTCGCTCCCACAATTTCCCATTGCCACAAAAGGCTTTTCGTTTGTAAATATCGATGCAAAATAACTGTTGAGTTCATCTGCAATGGCAGCTGGTGTATTTAGTACTATCCCCTTTCCCTTACGTAAAGATCCAATCTGGTTTGTCCTGTTCTTCTTGGCATTTATATATATGTGAAGAATTCTTTATCCCCCCTCTTTGCTCTGTTTGCTAGTGATTTCTCATAAACTGCCTTTGCCTGTGGAACCTTTTCTGTGGCTCTATTACACATCACCTTGTAGCTGTTATAGGCTTCAGTACTTTGTATTGCTCTGTAACCTTTCCATGCCACCTTTTTCTGCTCAAGTAATGTGGCAACTTCACTATTCATCCAACTTGGAACCCTTCTTGTGGAGTATTTTTTTAATGGTATATAAGCATTCAAGGTATCTGTGATTAATGTTTTAAAAGCGTACCACAGTTCAATTGTATTCATTCTCTGTGCGATATCTACCCATTCTCCCATTGAAAACTAATGACCATGATGGAACTCGGTCTTGTCAAGTTGTTGGTCACTGTGTTAGGTTGAATTGCACGCTCCTCTGTTACTGTTCTGATTAGGAGGTTTTCCTCAATATTGAAGGATTAGGAACTCACTGTATTTAAAATAAAACTTTTCATTATAATCATTAAAAATTTCAACTCAAAAAACAATCTTTTTAGGATGCAACGAATTCTCCATGGACGTAAAAATATTAGGACAAATTTCCTTAACACGTTTTATTTTTGCGGGTTGGTAGATACATCTTTAAGTACACTGTGATCACTGCCACATAGTGCTTCCTTTATCTTTAAATCTGAGATTTGCTGGCCCACTATATTTCTCTGCACAACTGTTCGTTGTACTCATCAGAGTCATGAGGCCTATAACACACTCCTACTCCCATTTTCCCTTTCCCTGTGCTTATTTCACACCAAACTGACTTAACACTGCACTGTCCACCCATGTCAACTTGATGCACTTCTTTAGATTTTATGTGTTTCTTAACTAACAGCATAACGGCACCTCCATTCTTAACCTGTCTAATCTTTCTAAACACACTGTACTCCCAGATTCCAATTCTGTAGTGCTTATATCTGAGTGACACCACGTCTCTGATATCCCAACAATATCTGCCTTTAATTAATGCCTTGATCAGCACTTCAAATTCATCAAATTTATTTACTATGCTTCAAGCATTGGTGTACATGGAGTAACGTATTTATATGTAAGATGTTTTATTGAAGTTAATGGGAACATGCAAAAAAAATATGAAATGGAAAAATATATATTTAAAAATTTTGAAAATATTCCAGTAGTAATACAGTATTTATCAAATAGTGCGCAAAAAAATTCTCATTAACTAATCCCATTATTCAAGAAACGAAAGACTTAATAATGAGTGAATTAATTATTAAATACTCCCTCCTAGACTTCATGAGATTTCAGATTAATGCAATTGCTTATCACAAAAATTCAAACTGCTAAACAATAATATCTAAAATTATCCAAATGTTATTTTGTTACATTAATCTGCATTAAATTATAATTATTTCGATTTAGGCAATCCAAACTTTGAATTTGAGCTTAATGCATTTCATTGTACACATTACAATGTTCTATTTCACAAGACTTTACATTGCTTGAGAAACCAGTAAGTTTTAAAATTAAATTCCAAAAAATTAATTACAGTATAAATGTTCCAACAATTTCTTCAAAATCTTGATCCTTTTGAAAGCAGCAAAGGATGTGAATGAAACCAGCTTAGAAATTGAAGCTCGATTTTTGGTAACTGGTGTTATTTTTGTATATCTTTCTAATTATGTTAATCAGTACTTGTATTGATTTTTTTATGGCATTCCACAGCATCTTCCTTGGGACACTGTCTTAAACTTTTTCCAACCCTATAAACACTAATTCTATAGCCTGTACAGTAGTTTAGATAATGGATTTCATCGTACTCATTACTTAATAGTTTTATATTTCATTAGACTTTAAATTATTTGAGAAACCAGTGCAATTTTTAAAATTAAATACCAAATATAACTTACTGTAGAAATGTCCGAATAATTTCCTCCAATTAGCATTAGCATTAGTAGAGGCATTTGATGCAAGAAAGCAAGCTTATGCAGCATCAACAAAAAAAAAAAAAAAAACCCCACTTCCACTTCACCCCTCTGTTCGTTCAAAATACCTGTCCAGCTGAGCCTTAAACTTATTTAGGCTATCAATCTCCACTACAAGGGATGGAAGTCTGTTCCACCAACCAACCACCCGCTGGCTAAAGGCAAATTTCCGCACGTCTATCCTACATCTGTCTTTCCTCAATTTGAATTTATGCCCTCTCAGGTGATTATTCTGAGCGAGAGGAAGAATCTCATCAGCATTGAGCATGCTCAAACCATTCAAGGCTTTATACACCTCTATCAGATCACCTCGCTGGTGCCTAGTCTCCAGACACTGTAATTTGCAAAACTTAAGCCTTTCTTCGTAAGAGCACCCCTTTGTTCCATTCACTAATCTTGTTGCCCTTCTCTGTACTCGTTCCAGCAGCTCTACATCCTTCTTGAAATGAAGCCTCCAGACCTGTATACAGTACTCTAGGTGTGGCCTGACCATTGCCTTATACAAGGGAATAATCACCTCCTTATCCCTGCTGGAAAAATTCCTGTATATCATTGACAATACTCCATGAGCTACTCTTGCAGCCCGTCTGCACTGCTCAGAGAACTTCATATCTGCCTGCACAACCACCCCCAAGTCCCTTTCATTCTCTACCACTGTCAGTGTAGTACCACAGGGTTGATACGTTGCTCTGGGGTTGCTGTTTCCCATGTGTAGTACTTTACATTTGTCAATGTTAAACTTCATTTGCGACCTCTCAGCCCATCTGCTCAACCTTTCCAGATCCTATTGCAGCAGCATAGTGTCAGTAGTGTCCTTGACAACCCTGCCAACCTTTGTATCGTCTGCAAACTTGGAGATTAAGCTTGATATACCATCATCAATATCATTTATAAATACAGAAAACAATAATGGACCCAACACTGAGCCCCGAGGGACTCCACTAATAACATTAGTCCACGATGAGCAGTGTCCATTGATTACCACTCTCTGTCTTCTCCCCCTCAACCACTCCTTTATCCATAGCAGCAATTTGCCTCCAATGTCACACTGCTCCAATTTGTGTAGCAGTCGTCCATGTACAACAGTATCAAAAGCCTTTCTAAGATCCAAGTATATAATATCAAAGTTATTCCCTGCATCCAGTTCTTATCCAATCAAATTGGTCAGGCAAGAGTTCCCCTTAACAAAACCATGCTGTGTTTGAGCTATAACTGAAGTCTTGTCTAAATGATCCTGCAGTGCTTCTTTAACCAGTGCCTCCATTAATTTTCCTGGAACAGAAGTTAAGCTCACAGGTCTATAATTACTTGTGTCAGCCTTTGATCCTCCTTTGTATATTGGGGTCACATTTGCACATTTCCAGTCTATGGGTACCTCCCCTGAGTCCAAGGAAGCCCTCATAATTATGTCTAAGGGTTTGCTTACTTCCTTTGCTGCCTCCTTTAATATAACTGGATAGATCCCATCCACCCGTTGTCCCCCAATTGTCCTTGATCCCTTGGCAGCAGTACTTCCAACAAACACCATGAAAGGAACTAGCTTGGAAATTGAACTCAGATTTTATGGTAACTGGATTATCCCAGTGTAATCGTAAACCAGAACTCTGTGCGGTTTAGAGGCGGTACAATTCTGGTTGGAGGTTGCACCAAAATAAATGACGTCACTATAATCTCAGAGGAATGAACTTGCCAAATGGAAATCATTATAGTAACTGACTAATTGATATTATCTTTTTCCTTCTGGCAACAGATTATTTTTTACTTCTCTGGTTGGATTTTACACCGGACTTGTTTATGCATTTTGTAGAAAATTTGATCTATTGGGCAGTTGCAAATCATGCTTTTTTCCATCTGGCATCAGAATGGTGGAGGCTACACTGGATTTGATTACGTCTTTTTAAGAAATTACAGTTACTGGTGAGTGCGAAACCAGGAAGTAAGTTTAAAATGCGTGAAGCTGTTGAGGTATCAACTTATTCCTGGAATAAGTTGATACCTGGAGTTTGTAGAATTCAAAACTCACCAGATCGAAACCTAGAGCTGTACTGCAGTTGAAGAAACATAAACCTCGTTTAATAATAAAAAATATGTATATATATTTTTTAAATAATTAAATTTTAATAATATTTTTTATTTAGTTTTTACTTTATTTATAATAATCATGTAAAAATTAAAGTTTGTTTGATGGAAGTTTGTTCAAACAATCACTACCCTCTGGCTAAAGGCAAATTTCCGCACATCTATTCTATTCTCCAACTGTCATTCCTCGATTTGAATTATGCCACTTCAGGTTCGTAATCTGAGTAAGCGGACGAATCCCACCAGAATTCAACGTGCTCAACCCATTCAATGCCTTATACACCTTAATGAGATCATCTCTCAGGTGCCTAGTCTCCAGACACTGCAATTTACAGAATTATGGAACCAAGCTGGAGCTTGATTCCATACGGTTGGGACAGTTAAATCTCAGGTTAAACTGGCCTCTCTTCAAAGACTGATATTGCTAGTAATGTTATGTATGTGCAAAACTGTTTCAACCTCAGATTTACAGATTCTTGGAATTACAATTGATAATAATAGAGGCATAAGAAAGACAACGTTGTTAGAATGAGTTAATAAATAAGTGGCAGGTTCTCTCGGACCCTTGCTCACAGGGAATTTTGACCAATTCTTTATAGCAGAGTTGACATTCCTGATGAATAAAATAGTTTCGAAACTGTTTACTTCTTTCATCATTAGAAAGACAGCGGATCCTTTACTGACAAACTGTTCAAATATTGATCATCAACAACAGATTGTTGCTCTTGTGGTGAAGTTCATACTTGGAATCATGTGTTGTTCTCTTGTATGGCTACTTTAGGAATATTTCTTCAGTGCAGTCCAATATATATCGAAAACTTTGGAGGGTCCGTCAAAAATTGGAATCTAGTTACAAATCGATAAACAACACAGCAAATGATTATGAAATTGTGGCAATTTATTTCTAAAATCAACAGGAATTGATTGAAACAAAAAAAAGACCATCCAGATTGAGAACATTTAATATATTTCTTACAAATAATACATTATGAACAAATTATTCACATGAAACCGAATTATAACGGGATTATTTAAAAGAAAAGGCAAGGTAAAATAATAAGGTTTTTTAAAAACAAAGTCTAGGTAACAATCATGAGGTTTTTTTCTTTCGGTATCTGCTTCCTGGAATATGAAGATTTAAATGTGATTTTAAACTCGAACTCCCAAATGGCTTGTCACAAATTTCAGAAGAGAAGGGCTCCACAGTACCTAGAAGATCAAAGTGGGTCACTTTGATCTTCCAGGTACTTTTTGATTTCTTTCTTAAAAGAATGGTTTTCCTTTAGTATGGAGTAATAAGTGCTTCTTCAGATTACTTGATCTGGAAAAAGCTTTTCCACATATCTCACAAGAGATGGGTTTATCATTGGTGTGTACTAGCAAATGCGTTTTAAGTTTATCTTTTCTCGAAAAGCTTTTGCTACATATTTCACAAATAAACAATTTCTCTCCAGTATGAACTAACAAATGTCTTTTTAAAGAAACTGATTGCGAAAATGCCTTGCTACATATTTCACACGTGAAAGGTTTTTCCCCAGTGTGAACCAACAAATGTTTTTTCAAATTACCGATTTGGCAGAAACCGTTTCCACATAGTTCACAAGTAAATGGTTTCTCACCAGTGTGAATTTTGTTGTGTTGATTCAAATCACCAGATCTTGAAAATGCCTTCCCACATACTTCACAAAGGAAGGGTTTTTCCTTGGTATGAACCAATAGATGAATCTTTAAGCTATTTGAATACGGAAATGATTTGCAGCAAATTTTACAAGCAAATGCTTTCTGATGGGTGTGAACTATTGAATGTTTTTTCAGGCTACTTCCATTAACGAATGTCTTTGCACATATTTCACAGACGAATGGCTTTTTATCAGAGTGTATAAGTAAATGTTTCTTCATATTATATGAGGTAGAAAATGCCTTGCTACATATATGGCATGTAAATGGTTTCTCGCCAGTGTGAACTTTAAAATGTTCTTTCAGATTTCCTAACTTTGAGAACAGTCGGCCACATATTTGACAAGAGATCTGTTTGCCAGGAATGCTAGGAGATGAATTTAGATCCATTGATTCCGTACGTCTTTTGGGCATACTTGAAGCAGAAAGTATCTTCTCGCAGGACACACGTGGACAGTTCAGAACCGAAAACAATTAATAGGAATCTGAAAAAAAAGAGGGAAGATGCCATTAAAGGAAGAGTGATTTGTAAATTTCTAATACAACTAGAAAACTTTACATAATTTCAAACAACAACAAAGAAATAGTCAAATACGTTATTATTACCAGGGTCCAAAGAACCCATGCACTGAGTACAGTACATGGGTTCTTTGTTGACACATCAGTTGAACTTCTGTAGGTTGTGGTTGTAATCTTTAGGAAATACGTATGAAGGAAAGTTGTTCCAGAAAATGGAAGTTAATGAATAAACGAGGAAGAGAAGAAAAGTTTTGAAGTTATTGGATTTTGGCGACACTTGTTCGGACTGCTTTAAAAGAGTGAGTGGAAATATAGCAGCCGATTCACAAAGCAGTGCCCATTGATGGGCACTGTTCTTCTAAATTGGAACAGAGTGGAGTGACTCTGTTAGAGATGAGTTATTATTTAACCTAGCTGCCCTTTGCAGAATGGAACCTAGAAGCCTGGAAGAGGGCAAAATTACAGGCACTCTAAACAGCCGATACTAGGCTAAATGCCATGGTTTTTGTTCGATGACTTAAGTGAACGAGTGTTAGGAATTGGGAGGATGACCACCTGGGGATATCCATTCTTCCGATTTTCACGTATTATTTAATTTTGTTAATTGGTAAAGAAAAATCAAATTATTATATTAGGGCCACCCATTACTTCTAATTTATTCAGGTATCAAAAAACTGTTCTTTGATACTTGCTAATGATAAATGTTGGTATTCTGCCTGTTCAGTGTCCCATGATTCTCAATATGGAAAATAATTATTTGGAATCTGAAAAAAAAAAAAAAAAAAAAAAATGGAAAGAAGCCTTTAAAGGACGAGTTATTTGTGCGTGTCTAATACAACAAGAAAACAGTCACATATTTTATTACAACACTGCTGGAGAGGGTCCCTCTCTAGTAATGTTGAAAATGGGGATTCTAGCACAGTTTACCACTTTTATAAATGCAAAAAAAAAAAAAAAAAACACCAACATTCCCTTAAAACCGTCCTAAAATAAATTTAAATTATTTGCATTTATAATGTAGTTGTAAGTAAAAAAAATGATAAAAATATTTTACCCACTATAAAATACGATATTTTATAATATTATGATATTTTATAAATTATCGTGTTATATTTTATAACACGATATTTACCCAAAATATCGTGTTTTTATTAATGGAAGCAGGGTCCCTTTCCAGTTGTGCTAGAAATCTGAAAAAAGGAATGTGAACTTAATACATCCAATCCATATTATAGAATTTAAAAAAAAAAGGTACATCAAAGAGAATTTTATAAATCTTAAACATAACTCAAAAGCAAAGTCGTCATTTCATGTGAATAGTAATGTTCTGCAAGCGTATGAGCTTAAGTAGCATCAGTCAAAAAAAAAAAAAACAGAAATTCACACAACCATTCCCTCTAAAAGTTTGTCCAATTTCTCCTTCAATTTATTCAAGCTTTCAACTTCCACAATTACAGATGGAAGTTGGTTCCAGCAATTAAACACCCGCTGGCTAAAGGCAAATTTCCGCACATCTATTCTACAAATGTCTTTTGGCGTGCTCAACCCATTCATGGCCTCAATCAGATCACCAGGCAAATCTACATCTTTCCATCTCTCCAGACATGTACGCAGTATTCATTGCCTTATTCAAAAGGATCATCTTTTCTTCCCTGATGGCAAAATTCCTGTATATCATTGACAACACTCTACTCTTGCATTCTGTCTGCATTGCTCAGAAAACTTCATATCTAACATTTGTCAATGTTAAACTTCAGTTGCCACTTCTCAGCCCATCTGCCCAAAATTTCTAGCTCCTGTTTCAGTAGCGCACAACCCTTACTGTCATTAACAAACCTGCCAACCTTTGTATCATCTGCAAACTTCGACACTAAGCCTGATATACCTTCATCAATATCATTGATAAATATAAAAAACAGCAACGGGCCTAACACCGAACCCTGTGGGACTCCACTAATAACATTAATCAAAGAAGAGCAGCGTCCATTGATTACCACCCTCTGTCTTCTCCCACTCAACCATCCTTTTATCCATTGTAGCAACTTACCCTTAATACCATTCTGCTCCAATTTGTACAATAGTCTTCCATGCGCAACAGTGTCAAAAGCTTTCCTGAAATCCAAATAAAAAAGTAAAGTGCAGCCATTATCAACCCACTGCACGATGGAAGCCTCCTCAACAATTCATGTTGAAATCCAAATATATGATATCAAAATTATTTTTTGCATCTAGTTCCTTTGTAACCACATCATAATATCCTATCAGATTCATCGTCTTCATAGCAAACCCATTTCATCGCACTTGTTACATTATATTTCGCAGGAATTTGATTTTATTAATTCTAATATTTATAATTAACTTCGAAAAAATTACTTACAATATAAAAGTCAGAATAATTTCCTCCAATACTCGTTGATTCTTTTGTCAGTCAGATGGTTATCCTCAGTCAGCAGCACTTCCAACAAACACTAAGAAAGAAACCAGCTGGCAAATTGAACGCCCATTTTAAGCTAACTGGATTATGGCAGTGTAATCTCCAACCAGAACACCGCTGGGGTTAGATTTTTCAGTCGCATGAACCATTCTGGTTGGAGGTTACAGCGAAATGAATGACGTCACCATAACCTGAGAGGGTAACTCTGGACGAATCGAATTCATTATAGCAACCGAATTCATTATATTAATGAATTCATTACTTTGAAAAAAGCTTTTCCTCATATCTCACAAGAGATGGGTTTATCATTGGGGTGTACTAACAAATGCCTTTTAAGTTTATCTTTTCTGGAAAAGCCTTTGCTACATATTTCGCAAATGAACAATTTCTCGCCAGTATGAACTAACAAATGTCTTTTTAAAGAAAGTGATTGAGAAAATGCTTTGCTACACACATCACACGTGAAAGATTTTTCACTAGTGTGAACCAACAAATGTGTTTTCAAATTACAGCTTGAGGAAAAATGTTTTCCACATATTTCACAAGTGAAGGGGGTCTCTTTGGAATGAAGCTCTAAATGATCTTTTAGGCTACTTGAATACCCAAATGATTTGCAGCAAATTTTACAAGCAAATGGTTTCGGATGGGTGTGAACTAAGGAATGTTTTTTCAGGTTACCAGCATCAATGAAGGCCTTTCCACATATTTCACAGACGAATGGCTTTTTACCGGAGTGTATAAATAAATGTCTTTTCATATTATATGATTTAGAAAATGGCTTACTGCATATATGGCATGTAAATGGTTTCTTCCCGGTGTGAACTTTAAAATGTTCTCGCAGATTCTTTGACTTAGGAAACATTTTACCACATACTTCACACGAGAACTGTTTGTCTGAAATGTCAAGAGATTAATGACCTTTCAGTTCATTCGATTTTGAGTGTCTTTCGGACATACTTGAAGCAGGAAGTATCTTCTCGCGGGACACACTTAGACAGTCCTTTTGTGAAACATCTTTCTTCTTAATTCCTTTATCAGACATTTCTAGAATGTTTATGAAATCATCGATTGCTTACTTTGATGCGGATACTCCAATTATTTATGATAAAATTTGGTCTTGTGACTGTTCTGATTCTCGTGATTCTGAATATTGGAAACGATTATTTCGAATCTGAAAAAAAAGAGGAAAATGAGCGATTAAAGAAAGAATGGTTTGTGAATTTCTAATACACCCAGAAAACAGTCACACGCTTTAGTACAACAAGGAAATAGTCACATACCAGCAAATTGGTCAGTGCCATGGCATAATCTTCATTATATGTGATATCCTTCCCAATGAGTTGTCAGGGTATTACACTACCTCCAAAAGGCATCGTTTGCAAAAGTGTATAGGGTAAAAACTGTGTTATCCACATCTCTGTCCCGATTACAATTAAGAAAGCAAACAGGGAGAGCAAATTGATAGTAGGAGAGGAAGAAATTATTGATGGCTGCTGTCCAGGGGAGTCTTTGGATATCTTCAGTTTGAATATCTCTCTCCACCACTTAAGCTCTATGTGCACTAGGGTTGTCCTGCAAAAAAAAAAATCTGTGCAATTTGCAACCCTAAAATGTCGCAGCTAGGATTCCAGGATCTGTTCTCGGTATGTCTGCGGAGTTATGTACCCCTATCAAAAACATAAAGACGGACGTGGGGTTTGATTATTATTCCGCCCCAATGAAAACACAGCTTTCACCGTAATGACCCTTTATCTGATATTGTACGGACGTTACCACATTTCTCGTTGTGTCCAGATTAGAATTCGCCCAGAATCTCTCTGCAAGCTAAAACGGGAATCCTCAGAGAACAGAAATGTACCCTATTTGTCAGGGCTCTAAGTCACCAGTTTCGACGAACTCTGTGGTGGATTGGGGTTATTGGGATATAAACCAGTGGCTTCCTTGCATAGAGATTGAACTGAGCTTTCTTAACAAAGTCCTGTGGCCACAGCACCCTCAATAGACAGTTGATGACAGGATATAGTACGGTTCCATCTTAATTTTAGAGCCAGAGAGCAGTATATTCTAGTTCTTGTGATGGTTCCTGTCTTTAGACACTGCTTCCATAGTGGCAAATAAACGCTGCGTGACAGATTAAGCAAAAGTACCACATACAGGAGGTATTGTGAGGATCTCTCGCTCGGAATGGGATTTGTGTCTGTAAATTTTTAAGATATATTATCAAGCTGTCTTTCTCCCTATGGTGACCTATGCAGCTGGAGGTTGGTTCCATTGGGTTGGGACAGTTAAATCTCCGGCTAAACTGGACTCTCTTCAAAGACTGATATTGTTAGTAATGTTATGTGTGTGCAGAACTGTCTCCGCCTCAGATTTACAGGGTTCTCCCCATTGTTTATCATATGGTCTTTAGGGGACTCTGTTACAGACTAAAGAAAATGATTGCTGTTAATATTCTTGGAATTACAATTGATAATAGTAGAGGCATAAGAAAGACAACGTTGTTAGAATGAGTTAATGAATAAGTGGCAGGTTCTCTGGGACACTTGCTCACAGGATATTGTAACCAAGCTCTTTATACCAGAGTTGACATTCCTGATGAATAAAACAGTTTCGAAATTGTATACCCTTGATTTGTTTACTTCTTTCATCATTAGAGGACACCGGATCCTTTACTGTCAAACTGTTCAAATATTGATCATCAACAACAGATTGTTGCTCTTGTGGTGAATTTAATACTTGGAATCATATGTTGTTCTCTTGTATGGCGACTTTAGGAATATTTTTAAATCAGAAGTTTATAACTTCTCTTCTGGAAATGAGCCTAATCTACTAATCAGTGTCTCCGCTTTTCAGGACAGGAAAGAACAGTTTGAGATCTAAAATCCATTTCAGATTTCAAAAAAAAGGAGGGTAATGTGAGGCATGATCACCATTCGACAAAACCATTCTGTCTTTGCTATATCGGTGCACTCCTATCATTTCTTCAGTGCAGCCCAATATATATTGAGATCTTTGGAGGGTCTGTCAAAAATTGGAATCCAAGCAAATGATTATGAAATTGTGGTAATTTATTTCTAAAAGTAACAGGTTTTGATTGAAACAAAAAAAGACCATCCAGATTGAGAATATTTAATATATTTCTTACAAATAATACATTATGAACAAATTATTCACATGAAACCGAATTATAACGGGATTTTTTAAAAGAAAAGGCAAGGTAAAATCATAAAGTTTTTTCCTTACGGCATCTGCTTCCTGGAATATGAAGAATTAAATGTGATTTTAAACTAGAACTCCCAAATGGATTGTCACAAATTTCAGAAGAGAAGGGCTCCTCAGTTGTGTGAAAAAATATTTTTTGGGTCACTTTGATCTTCCAGGTACTTTTTGATTTCTTTCTTAAAAGAATGGTTTCCCTTCAGTATGGAGCAATAAGTGCTTCTTCAGATTACTTGATCTGGAAAAAGCTTTTCCACATATCTCACAAGAGAATGGTTTATCATTGGTGTGTACTAACAAATGCCTTTTAAGTTTATCTTTTCTGGAAAAGCTTTTGCTACATAATTCGCAAATGAACAATTTCTCTCCTGTATGAACTAACAAATGTCTTTTTAAAGAAACGGATTGCGAAAATGCCTTGCTACATATTTCACACGTGAATGGTTTTTCACCAGTGTGAACCAACAAATGTTTTTTGAAATTACCGCTTTGGCAGAAACCGTTTCCACATAGTTCACAAGTAAATGGTTTCTCACCAGTGTGAATTTTGTTGTGTTCTTTCAAGTCACCAGATCTTGAAAATGCCTTCCCACATACTTCACAAAGGAAGGGTTTTTCCTTGGTATGAACCAATAGATGAATCTTTAAGCTTTTTGAATACGAAAATGATTTGCAGCAAATATTACAAGCAAATGCTTTCTGATGGGTGTGAACTATTGAATGTTTTTTCAGGCTACTTCCATCAACGAATGTCTTTGCACATATTTCACAGACGAATGGCTTTTTATCAGAGTGTATAAGTAAATGTTTCTTCATATTATATGAGGCAGAAAATGCCTTGCTACATATATGACATGTAAATGGTTTCTCGCCAGTGTGAACTTTAAAATGTTCTTTCAGATTGCCTAACTTTGAGAACAGTCGGCCACATATTTGACAAGAGATCTGTTTGCCAGGAATGCTAGGAGATGAATTTAGATCCATTGATTCCGAACGTCTTTTGGGCATACTTGAAGCAGAAAGTATCTTCTCGCAGGACACACTTGTACAGTTCAGAACCGAAAACAATTAATAGGAATCTGAAAAAAAGAGGAAAGATGCCATTAAAGGAAGAGTGATTTGTAAATTTCTAATACAACTAGAAAATCTTACATAATTTCAAACAACAACAAAGAAATAGTCAAATACGTTATTACTACCAGGGTCCAAAGAACCCATGCACTGAGTACAGTGCATGGGTTCTTTGTTGACACTTCAGTTGAACTTCTGTAGGTTGTAATCTTTAGGAAATACGTATGAAGGAAAGTTGTTCCAGAAAATGGAAGTTAATGAATAAACGAGGAAGAGAAGAAAAGTTTTGAAGTTATTGGATATTGGCGACACTTGTTCGGACTGCTTTGAAAGAGTTAGTGGAAATATAGCAGCCGATTCACAAAGCAGTGCCCATTGATGGGCACTGTTCTTCTAAATTGGAACAGAGTGGAGTGACTCTGTTAGAGATGAGTTATTATTTAACCTAGCTGCCCTCTGCAGAATGGAACCTAGAAGCCTGGAAGAGGGCAAAATTACAGGCACTCTAAACAGCCGATACTAGGCTAAATGCCATGGTTTTTGTTCGATGACTTAAGTGAACGGGTGTTAGGAATTGGAAGGATGACCACCTGGGGATATCCATTCTTCCGATTTTCACGTATTATTTAATTTTGTTAATTGGTAAAGAAAAATCAAATTATTATATTAGGGCCACCCATTACTTCTAATTTATTCAGATATCAAAAAACTGTTCTTTGATACTTGCTAATGATAAATGTTGGTATTCTGCCTGTTCAGTGTCCCATGATTCTCAATATGGAAAATAATTTTTTGGAATCTGAAAAAAAAAAAAAAAAATGGAAAGAAGCCTTTAAAGGACGAGTTATTTGTGCGTGTCTAATACAACAAGAAAACAGTCACATATTTTATTACAACACTGCTGGAGAGGGTCCCTCTCTAGTAATGTTGAAAATGGGGATTCTAGCACAGTTTACCACTTTTATAAATGCAAAAAAAAAAAAAAAACACCAACATTCCCTTAAAACCGTCCTAAAATAAATTTAAATTATTTGCATTTATAATGTAGTTGTAAGTAAAAAAAATGATAAAAATATTTTACCCACTAAAAAAGATTTGAAAATATCGGGTTTTTATTAATGGAAGCAGGGTCCCTTTCCAGTTGTGCTAGAAATCTGAAAAAAGAGAGGAATGTGAACTTAATACATCCAATCCATATTATAGAATTTTTTTAAAAAAGGCATATCAAAGAGAATTTTATAAATCTTAAACATAACTCAAAAGCAAAGTCGTCATTTCGTGTGAATAGTAATGTTCTGCAAGCGTACGAGCTTAAGTAGCATCAGCCCAAAAAAAAAAAAAAAAAAAAAGAAATTCACACAACCAATCGCTCTAAAAGTTTGTCCAGTTTCTCCTTCAATTTATTCAAGCTATCAACTTCCACAATTACAGATGGAAGTTGGTTCCAGCAATTAAACACCCGCTGGCTAAAGGCAAATTTCAGCACATCTATTCTACAATTGTCTTTCGGCGTGCTCGACCCATTCATGGCCTCAACCAGATCACCAGGCAGGTGTCTAGTCTGCAGCCGCTGAAAGTTAAGCCTCTCTTGGTAAGAGGACTGTTTCGTTCTCCTCACCAGTCTTGTCGCCCTTCTCTGTACACGCTGAAGCTAATCTACATCTTTCCATCTGTCCAGACCTGTACGCAGTATTCATTGCCTTATACAAAAGGATCACCTTTTCTTTCCTGATAGCAAGATTCCTCTATATCATTGACAACACTCTACTCTTGCATTTTGTCTGCATTGCTCAGAAAACTTCATACTAACATTTGTCAATGTCAAATTTCAGTTGCCACTTCTCAGCCCATCTGCCCAAAATTTCTAGATCCTGTTTCAGTAGCGCACAGCCCTTACTGTCATTAACAACCCTGCCAACATTTGTATCATCTGCAAACTTCGACACTAAGCCTGATATACCTTCATCAATATCATTGATAAATATACAAAACAGCAACGGGCCCAACACCGAACCCTGTGGGACTTCACAGGATTTGCTGTTGGGTTAATCCACGAAGAGCAGCACCCATTGATTACCACCTTCTGTCTTCTGACACTCAACCATCCTTTTATCCCTAGTAGCAACTTACCCGTAATACCATTCTGCTCCAATTTGTACAATAGTCTTCCATGCGCAACAGTGTCAAAAGCTTTCCTGAAATCCAAATATATGATATCAATATTATTTTTTGCATCCAGTTCCTTTGTAACCACATCATAATATCCTATCAAATTTGTCAGACAAAACTTTCCCTTAGCATACCCATTTCATCGCAATTGTTACATTATATTTCGCAGAAATGTGATTTAATTAATTCTAATATTTAGAATTAACTTCGAAAAAAATTACTTACAGTATAAAAGTCAGAATAATTTCCTCCAATTCTCGTTGATTCTTTCGTCAGTCAGATGGTTATCCTGAGTCAGCAGCACTTCCAACAAACACTATGAAAGAAACCAGCTGGCAAATTGAACGCCCATTTTAAGCTAACTGGATTATGGCAGTGTAATCTCCAACCAGAACACTGCTGGGGTTAGATTTTTCACTCGCATGAACCATTCTGGTTGGAGGTTACAGCGAAATGAATGACGTCACCATAACCTGAGAGGGTAACTCTGGACGAATCGAATTCATTATAGCAACCGATTAACTGATATTATCCTTATCAGTCTGGCAACAGACTTTCCTCAGGCTTCAAGAAAGAGAAGACCTGCTAAGTCTTCCTCTTCTCTTTCTTCCTGGAAGTATCCATTCCAGGATAGCCCTTGGATATCTGGTTTCATCCATGGCAACAATGATTTTTTCTATAATTCACATTACATTGAAGCGGATCATGCATTTAAATTAATGTATTTAAGATAGCGTAGCTATCTTAAATACATTGATTTAAAATTCATTAAAACAACACAGCAAATGATTATGAAATTACCGTGATTTATTTATTAAATCAATTGGAACTTTTAAAAATATCGATCTTGAGAAAAATTAATACATTTCTTACAAATAACTTTTCTTAGGGCATCTGTTTCTCTCGAGTATGAAGAATTAAATGTGATTTTAGACCAGATCTCCCAAATGGCTTGTCACAAATTTCAGAAGAGAAGGGCTCCTCAGTTGTGCGAAAACATATATTTCGGATCGCTTTGATCTTCTAGGCGTGTTGTGATTTCTTTCTCAAGGGAATGGCTTTTCTCCAGTATGGTCTAGTAAGTGTTTCTTCAGATTACTTAATTTAAAAAAAGCTTTTCCACATATCTCACAAGATGTGGGTTTATCACTGGAGTGTAGAAATAAATGCTTTTTAAGGTTATCTTTTCTGGAAAAGCCTTTGCTACATATTTCGCAAATGACCAATTTCTCCCCAGTATGAACTAACAAATGTTTTTGGAAATTACCTTTTTGGCCAAGTCTTTTCCACATATTTCGCAAGTAAATGGTTTTTCTCCAGTGTGACCCAACAAATGTGTTTTCAAATTACTGCTTGAGGAAAAATGTTTTCCACATATTTCACAAGTGAAGTTGTGAAATATGTGGAAATTATCTTTGGAATGAAGTGCTGCATTCTCTTTGGAATGAAGTGCTGCATTCTCTTTGGAATGAAGCACTAAATGATCTTTTAGGCTACTTGAATACCCAAATGATTTGCAGCAAATTCTACAAGCGGATGGGTGTGAACTAATGAATGTTGTTTCAGGTTACCTGCATCAATGAAGGCCTTTCCACATATTTCACAGACGAATGGCTTTTTACCAGAGTGTATAAATAACTGTCTTTTCATATTATATGATTTAGAAAATGGCTTACTGCATATATGGCATGTAAATAGTTTCTTCCCGGTGTGAACTTTAAAATGTTCTTTCAGATTCTTTGACTTTGGAAACATTTTACCACATATTTCATACGAGAACAGTTTATCTGAAATGTCAAGAGATGAATGACCTTTCAGTTCATTCGATTTCGAGTGTCTTTCGGACATACTTGAAGCAGGAAGTATCTTCTCGCAGGACACACTTGGACAGTCCTTTTGTGAAACATCTTTCTTCTTAATTCCTTTATCAGACATTTCTAGAATGTTTAGGAAATCATCGATTGCTTACTTTGATGTGGATACTCCAATTATTTATGATAAACTTGGTCTTGTGCCTGTTCTGGTTCTCGTGATTCTGAATATTGGAAACGATTACAGTATTTCGAATCTGAAAAAACAAAGAGGAAAATGAGCGATTAAAGAAAGAATGGTTTGTGAATTTCTAATACACCCAGAAAACAGTCACACGCTTTAATACAACAAGGAAATAGCCACATACCAGCAAATTGGTCAGTGCCATGGCATAATCTTCATTATATGTGATATCCTTCACAATGAGGAATTTATTGTAGCTTAAACACAGAGCGTACAGATAAAGCAGAAATATATGAGCTTTCGGCTATATGGTAGCCTTCGTCAGAATTAAAATACATGAATGGCAGTTGGAATGAAGATGTGCACTGCCAGGTGCGTGAGACGCGAGGTTTAATTGTTTGTTGACGTCTGTGGAGAAAACGGTTGTTTGTAGTGAAACCCTTTCGGTATAATCTCGTTAGCTTTGCACCTATGCGCAAACCTCAGGTGTTGTCTACTACGGGCTATGAAGATAAAATCTTTCTGTAGTCTCACGACCATGTCGTATGCTGGTTGCAGTGTTGCCATTTTAGCGGTTTTCCCGCTAGATTTAGCGGAATTGCTTCAGGTTTAGCGGATAAAAATATGAAATAGCGGATAGCGGATTTTTTAGCGGGAAGAGTATAAATGTTTAGCATTTTATGTATTTTGCAATGTAACATTTATATTAAGAAATATTCATTTAAGAAATATTAAATTAATTGTTCGATTAATTATTTAATTAACAATAAAAATAATTCATAATTGAAATAGTAGGGATATCATATTTCATAGTTTTTTTTTTATAAAGCGAAGAATCGGTTTTATATTATTCTGGATTTCCCTGAGGAGAACCCCAACAATTTTACGTAGTTACGCTCGCGGTCAAACGACCTGATCATTGGGTCATAGTTTTAAATTGTTGAATCAAATCTAAAAATGTGGAAAAAATTCTAATGACGCCTTTTTTTGAAACAGCGAAGGAATGGCATTGGATAATTTTTCTTCGTCGTATTTGTTTGGCTTCCAAGAAATGCGATCCGAATTACCGACATCTCTTTCAACGTTTCTAATAACCACAGAGCAATAAGAGTAATAAGTAATAATTATTTCTAATAACCACAGTGTAATAATATCTTAGTATAGTCAGTCCTCGTATAGCACGATAGTTGTATTCCTAGAAACCCTCGTGCAATGCAAAATCGTGCGTTTAGTAAATCCACCAGCCGACAAAATCAATTCAAATATTTATACAGTGCCATAAACGATGGTGCAGATCCGAAAAAGATAGTGCATTCGTGTCAAACAAGGTGGTTATCCATTGAAGTTGCTATAACAAGAATTTTAGAACAGTATATTGAATTAAAAGCCCATTTTGAAATAACTCGTTTGACTGACAAATGTTATACTGCAGAACTTCTTTATTCAATGTTCAAAGATGAAAGTAATTTAGCATATCTTTTATTTTAAAACCTATCTTATCTGAAGTACAAAGAGTAGACAAATCTTTTGAATCAAATACTGCCGATCCTACATTATTACTACATGATTTAAACATGCTATTGTCGATGATTGCCAATAAAATGTTTTTACCAAATAATGAAAGAAAAATAAATGAATTAATAATGAATAAACTTATCACAACAACAACGGATGAAATGGCAATAAGAGAGAGATGCCGTAATTTCTTGATTGATTTGTATCAACAATTAAAACAACGCCTTCCGGGCAACATAAAAGAATTAGAAAAAATGTCATTAATCTCAGTTAACAATATATTAAAGAAACAAAAAGAACCACTGATAAATTTATTACAAAATTTAAAATTGTCTGAAGTAGAAATTGAAAAAATTGAGCAATAGTATATAAACATTACTCTCGTTAAATGGGAAAACATCAACAATACAATGAAGTTTTGGTCAGAAGTTTCGAAATATCGAGATGCAAGCGGTAAAAATCCATTTAAAGAAATTAGCGAATTTCCATTGGGTATTTTAATTTTGCCATTATCCAATGCAGATGTGGAAAGAATATTCAGCAACATAAATCTAGTAAATAACAAAACACGCAACAGAATGAGTGTTGGCACGGTTAATGCAATCTTATCAGTACGATACGGGCTCAAAAGAGTTGAAAAGTGTTGTAAAAATTATGTTTTACCTGAAGAAGTGCTTCGCAAAATAGGCACACAAGAAACATATGATGAGGAGGTATTGAATTTCGAAATTAATTTAGATTTTTAGATATTGATTTTATATTAAAAACAGAAAAATAAATAGCTATTTATATATACTATTTGTTTGTTTGTTTTTATTCACTACAAAGTACAAACAAATGAAAATTTTAAAAATTTGGCGGGTCAAGTGCTAAAAATAGCGGATTTTGAGTATGCGGCTAGCGGGAAATATTATTAAGAGTTGGCAACACTGGCTGGTTGGCCAAGAATAGTACGAACATAACGAAACAGGCCTACGCGCTCTGGATTCATTGAGGAATTTATTGTAGCTTAAACACAGAGCGTACAGATAAAGCAGAAATATATGAGCTTTCGGCTATATGGCTATTCTTGGCTATTCGGCTATTCTTGGCCAACCAGCATACGACATAGTCGTGAGACTACAGAAAGATTTTATCTTCATAGCCCGTAGTAGACAACACCTGAGGTTTGCGCATAGGTGCAAAGCTAACGAGATTATACCGAAAGGGTTTCACTACAAACAACCGTTTTCTCCACAGACGTCAACAAACAATTAAACCTCGCGTCTCACGCGCCTGGCAGTGCACATCTTCATTCCAACTGCCATTCATGTATTTTAATTCTGACGAAGGCTACCATATAGCCGAAAGCTCATATATTTCTGCTTTATCTGTACGCTCTGTGTTTAAGCTACAATAAATTCCTCAATGAATCCAGAGCGCGTAGGCCTGTTTCGTTATCCTTCACAATGAGTTGTCATGGTATTACACTACCTCCAAAAGGCATCATTTTCAAAGGGTATGGGGTAAAAACTGTGTTATCCACATCTCTGACCCGATTACGATTAAGAGAGCAAACAGGGAGAGAAAATTGATAGTAGGACAGGAAGAAGAAGAAATTATGCTTCTCTCATACCGTGGAGTTACACTTCAAAACTGGGTTTTCACTCTTGCAACAACACGGTATCTACCAGCCGACCGAGGAGTCCCCAACAAGCCTTGAAATGGTGCCCCCTGGGTGGTGGTATCCGCCGAGAATAAGTAACGATAATCTCCATTGGTGAAGTGTTACATATTCGAGGTGGTACAATACCATGGCATCTCGTTAACGTTTTCAAAACGTGAGATATAATTAAAACGATATACTTCGGTAGTTCACTACGTACAAATATGATCCAATGGTACTGACCTGTTCGCTACTGAAATTTCCACTCTGTTTGAGACTTTAAGCCAAAAATTTACCATAGTCACTTTAATACAAGCAGGGTTTGCAGCAGTAACATCTGAGTTAAACCAAGGCCAAAACTGCCCTATGTTCACCACGAATTCAAATTTTAGGCATCGTCTTTCTAGTCGGAAGTCCCTTGTTTCAGATAAAAACAGGATCAATCCGCTTGCAGTGCTGCCAAGAACGCCTTGATTGGACAGTGGAAGAATGGAAAAAAATAATCTGGTCAGAAAAATTACTATAGACTTTGTTTTGCCCTAATGGTTGTTGCGAGAACATTATGAAGCAATCGATGCCCGCTTGCCTTAATAAAACAACCCAAACATGTGCGGTGGCGTCATGGTGTAGGAAAGGACAGACTGGATCCATTGATACCGAAAGGCGGATGGTGGAATATTATCCAGGGAATACTTGAATTTTGTATCACATGTACTGCACCCTGCAATGTTACTTTTATCCTGAAGGTGATGGCCACTTCGTGGATGAAAATAGTGAATCATGCCAGAATAGTTCGGAGTACGTGACACGCCTACATTCAACTGATATGGATCCTATTAATAATGTTGGAGAGCAATACGGCAACGAAGTCCTTTTTCTTCAACCTTGTCGCAGCTACGCAATATTTTGCTGAAGAAATGGTTACAATTAGACAAAAACACCATGCCGGTTCAAAGTGGTTGATTTAGTCGGTCTCGAGTGAAGGTAACATGGATTTTTTTCTTGAAAATTGGGGTTTTTCTTCTAACGAACAGAATACCGACCATAGAACAGTATCTGTAAACACGTAATTTGCAGATACGGAGCACTATGACCATAGTTGCTGCTGCTCCTAAAACCCTATTACAACAAGAAGAACGACCATTTTATAAATAATTTTTGGTTGAAATTGGATGGACGCTCCTTAAAGTTTGCCAATCAAAAGGGAATATAATTCCCAGGATAAATTTGATTATGAATGAATATATTCCTAAAAACTGGCATTTTCGACACAAAGTCCTGATTATTTCTCTTAACTGAGGTCGTGTCAAAGTTATTAGAGCTATGAGGCACCACTGTAAATTGAGCATAGATTGAATTGCGTCTGCACGTTTTGTATGGTCCACTGAAAGGTCTCATTGCAAAGCGCACCGTGAAATTAAAATATACGCCTTGGCATTGGGGCAGGTGCCAAGGGCGCCACTGACAGTTTACATCAGTATAGTGTCAAGCTATTTCGACACCCGAGTCTAGCTGACGAAATGGCGCCCCTCGTTGATATCGAATGAAGATGACAGCACAGAGAGGGTGAAAATTAATTTTCACACGGTGATTCAAGCCTGCATGCATCCTTACATCTGAGTACATACTGTTTAGCATCATAGATCTTTTTGCTGTCCAAAATGTAACTTTGAAGGGACCAATCAGGCGATCGCTTCATCAGCGCATGCTCGAATGCATAGTAGTTCGCAATTCACGCATTGTATACAAACTGAATAAGTTATAAGTTGTAGCGTTTTTGTGATTGCTATATAAACAGATAATCGTGAATATTGTGATTTATAATTTAAATAAAACAATAAAGGCCAAATTAATTTTAGACATGCCACCAAAGAAAAAAGTGGAAAGACTGCATAAAGAGGAAATTAGAAAAAACATTCTGCTAGTTTACAAAACTGGCTTACAATAAGCCACTCCAAACGAAGATGAAACAAATGATGATGCCAGTGAAATGGAAGTCCAAGAAAAGCTCAAACAGTTGAAGTTATTTCAAAAGAATTACAAAGTGTGAACAATACCAACAACAGTTGGCAGAAGAATCACCAAGAAAAAGAAGAATGAGAACATCCAGCTCAGGTGTGCCAAGCCCATACTCACCAGCCGTGAGCACATGTAAATCTGAATTTTAATGATCTGACAATTTGGAACTTTAATACCCACAAAAACAGATCTTTTATGGTGCAACACGGTCCCGAACATATAGTCTTAAATACGTATCCTGTCACTAATGGCTGATGTTTCAATAATTCGTGGAAATACAAAAATGAAGGTACTGAGAAAAAAAAAAAAAAAAAAGAGAGGAAATGGTTATTTTATCGCAAAAACAAAGAAGCAATATATTGTTTTCTGTGCCTCTTATTTGTATATATATAATCTTTATTGTATACAAACGTGGTATATACAATAGACCCTTCACAGCAGCAATGCCAGGGGTTTTACATTGGATGGTGGACAATAATAGCCTTGGGGAGACGGGGCCCACATCGAAGTTCGGGCTCATCCCCCAGAGCCAACAATAAAATAGAATCAGTGTCAGATTATTTACAGGACATTATGCTTTTCACAGTATTTACAATGAAATAATAAAGATATTCAGATTTACATTATGTTATATTAATATTTATATTCATAAAGATACTTTATTTACAACATATTCATAAAGACATCGTGCTTTGAACATTATTTACAATATATTGGGCATTATTATGCTGCCCTTATCAATGTGCACTTTGCCTGGCCAAGGTCAGGCTCTTAAGGATCTGTTTTCAGTACCTCCGATCCTTCACAAACCTACAGAGGTCGCCGTCAATTGAAACGATTGTGGGGAGCATCTCCCTGGGGAGAAAGCGGTCACTGAGTGCTAGTCTGTTATAGTGAGCTGTGAGCGTGGGAGCTGACCTCAGTCCGGGTACAGGGATCCTCCAGCCACACAGTTCCCAGATGCTCGGCTCCGAGACCATTCCGGTTGTCATCTTGACAGTGAGAACAAGGCGTTTTTCAAATACAAGATCTGGAAGTCGGGCAAAGTGAAGTGACGTCGCCATCGCAGTTGTCCTTTGCTGGGGTGGACGACGACGTTTTTGCGTGATCCAACGAAGGAGCCAGTATTCGGCGGAGTACACGCGCTTAATGTTAGTAGGGGCCGCGGACCCCCAAATTTCCGAGGCATACAGTACGACGGAGTATACTGAGGTGTATATGTACCGACGAGTCACATCCAGATCCCTAACGTGGAGCAGTTGTTGTTTTGTGGTCCAGCGCATTTGACAGAATTTTGCTATGAGCATGTCAATGTGGGGGTTGAAGCTCAGTTTATAGTCGAAGACGACTCCCAAGTCTGTATGCATCTTGACCACTGGGAAGGGAATGCCGTCTAGAGAAGCTTGGATTTCAGTGAGTTGGCGCTTCAGAGAAAAGACAATTTGGGCTGATTTGGCAAGGTTAATGAGGAGGCCAAATTGATGCAGGTAGGATCCTAAGTCGTGTAACTTTTCACAGATCTTTTTATTGATGTTTGCAAGATGTTCGCCGGGGTTAATCTGAGTGTATATTTTAATATCATCGGCATAGCAGAGTATGTCTTCTCTCTGTTGCACAAACGGAATAATAACTGCGGTGAATAATGCTACGGAGAGAACCCCACCTTGGGGAACTCCCGCAGTGATCTTTCTCCGGATCGTGTGTTGATCCGCTTTAGAAGAATGGTTCTGTCAGAGAGCAGGGTTGTGATAAACCACAACATGTCACCTTTTATGTAGAAGTAGTTTTCTAGGAGGTGAACAAGTGAGGGGATACTGATGGAGTCGAAAGCAGCTTTCAGGTCGATGTAGGTGACAGAAAGCTCTGCTTTAGCTTCTAGTGCACTGAGAATGGTGTTGGTTATCGATGTTAAATTGGTGACTGTGGATCTACCTGGAATGCCATAGTGAATCTGTGGGGGTTTGTGAGGCATGATTTGATTCATGATGGTGGAAAGTAATGTCTTCTCCATGAGCTTCAAGAGGCTGGAAGAATGAGAAATTGGCCTGAACTGTTTAATTAGGGTTGCAGATTGGCATTTAGGGTGTGGCCTCACAGTATATCTGTTCCAGAGAGGGGAAAAGTATTGCTGCGTTAAGACACGGTTAAAAATTGATAGTAGAGGACCGATTATAAACGAGCTAAGACATTTAATCATGAATTGTGGCACAAGATCGGGGACTGCAGTTGCTGTGGGTGGCAATCCATTTATAGCAGTTATAAGCTGCTTCCTGGTGATGCGAACGGTGGCGAGCATATCAATAGGGACGTTGTTGATGGGTAAGTTGCCTAGGTGCATCGGGGCCACAGTGTTTGAGAACCGTGCAATGTGGTCCATCCACAGTTCAGGGTCCAGTGCTTTAGGTAATCCTGTGTGCTGAGAGTCATAAAACGATTTGCCTTTTCGTAGGGTTGAATTTAAATGCTTTTTAATTGCAAATATTTTCTGACGGTTGAAAACTGCCCGGGCTCTGGAGAAGGCAATATGATCTTGTATAGCGCCTGATTCTTTCCATCTCTTATGCAGATTTTGTTTTTGTTGAAAGCTGTTGTTCAGTGCTGGTGTCCACCAAGCTCTCGAACGGGGAGTGATGCAGACAGTCTTTGTAGCACCATAACTTGCAATGGTTCGAATCCATCTGGTCATGAGGTCCACAGCTAGCTCGAGATCACAATTATTGAGAGCCTCCCAAGGTATCGATGATGCAGCTTCGAGACATCGTGATGGATCAATGAATTTGGTTGCTCTGATGTCTTTTTTCTTTTTTGGGCCTTGGATATCAAAGTTAGGTGCGGCTAAATGCAGGAGTATGGCAATGGGTTCGTGATCGGATTGAAATAGGTTTTGAGTACTGTCTTCGAGGTCGCATGGTGCTGAAGAGAACGTGGGGTGGCAATTAAGTAGGCCGATACCCAATGAATCCATACTGCTAATGGATTCATTGAGTCTCACACATCTTAGTTTCCTACTAAGATGTGTGAGAGTAGGTGGAAGATTGAAATCTCCACAAACAATGTGCTTAGCAGAGGCATGGAGGTGATTTACCAGCCAGTGGATCACATCTTCAATGATGTCATTGTTGGGGCCTGGTGGAATGTATACTGTTGCTATGTCTATCAGGTTGGCATTGAGCTTGAGGGACACCATAGCAGCTTCAAATGCAAGGGATTGGGTTACTACAGAATGTGCCAATGAGAAGATAGTGGTATTATAGAATATTGCGACTCCCCCCCCCCCCTCTACGATCCTCTCTGGAGGAACTGAGCATCTGGTACCCAGCCTGAGGAGCACAGGCAAGGGAGTCCCGCCCGTTCCCAATCCACGTTTCGGCAATGCAGAGAATATCAAAGGTTTTAGAGAGGAGAAGCTGTTCGACAGTGTCTATCTTGTTACAAATACTCCTTGCATTTTGATAGACAATTCGAATGGTGGTAGCCATAATAACTGGAGTTCGTACAGGTGGCAGGTCTCTTTTTAAGGTTCGCACTGGTCTACTGTGCATTGCGATGTGTACAGGGATATTCTTTACAGGTCTGAAGCTCTGGGGATTATCATTATAATCTGCTGAGAGTTGGATTGAACGATAGGTGGACAGTTTGTTTCCCATGGTAAGTTTGTTCTCATTGAAGTTATTTGATTTCTCATGCGTTTTGTTGGCTTGAGAGCTTAGTAGCTTTAATTGCTATTGCGTTTGATGTTGATGTCGGTGGTTTATTGCAGTTCTTGGCTGCTGATCTAGGAAGGGTTTGATGAGGGTTCCAGGGGGCCATAGCCTTGGATCCAGTACGAAGCTCATCTTCTCTGGGTGGCAGGTAAGGATGAAAGAGGCATAGGTTAGTTACCTGGTTCTTCTCTGTCTCACATCAATATTCATCCCATGTACTTCTGTAAACATGGCCTTAATGCTGTCTGGCTTAGTAGTCGGTTCCAATCGAGATATAAAGATTCGACCACGAGTCTGAACTGCTGTGATATTGTGCGAATTAGCACGAGTACCCTTTGAGGAAAGTTCTGTGGCATCTCTATTGCCGTGTTGTCTTCCATGTTCCATGTTCTGATATGTTGAATATGTCATCCGGGTTTCTTTTGAGTGAACATGTTGGTCGGTGAGAGATGCCAGGGAATAGAGGCTGCCTATGAGCCCTGCTGGTGGGATCTTTTGGTTATTCTCAGCATCTTTTTTGCCGGTGACTACTTCTGCAAATGTGGGTCTTGTTGCACCCTTTCCAGTATGGATTGTCTCCTTTAACCTTTTAGATTTAGTAGTATTTTGGGTCGGTATTGTGGAGAGGGCCACCTGAGAGGTCTTTGAGTGGCTACCCCCAGTGTTGTTAGATGCAGGTTTGGGTGAGTTACAGTCATTCAGCCCTGAATCTCTGCTATTAAGCTGATTGTTATCTCCTTGTGTTACGGCTGCCATTGGGCTAAGGGTGACAGGTATATGAGGCATTGCATTATACAAAAATTGGGGATTATAATTCCTTTTAGCGTTGGAATCATGTATCAATTCTACTTCTTGTGGCTTGTTTTCCACGGTTCCCTGAGCCACGTTGTTGGATATACTATTTTCATTGGGCAAAAATAAAGTTGCTAGTTGACGCACTTGATTGGTTAGGAGACCTATTTCTTGTTTCATGTCATTGTTCTGTACACGAAGCTGCCGGTTCTCTTCAGATAAATTCTGCAGACTGTCAGAGATTGATGTGAGTTTCCACATTATGTTTTCCAGAAATTCTGCAGTTTGCATGTGGAACAATTTCATGCGTTCTGTATAGATGCCATCAATGTATTTCAGGAACCTGTTTTGCTCATCATTAAGGTCACTTTCCCCTTGGCTTTCTTTCCTGCATTCCACAGGATTTTCATGTGTCGCGATGATTGGTTGTTGACTGCAGACCTCTGAGTCCATTTCACACTGCAGGTTAACCGCTACTGAGTCAGTTTGACTTGCAGCGTGAGTCTGACTAAAGTTTGATGTTTGGACGTTTGTTTGGTTATTTTCGACCTCCGTGTCATTCTGGATATCCACATATTCCGTTGCATTTGTCATTTGTTCTTTACTTTCTTTGCAGAATGGGCAAATGTACTTTTGACATCGCTGCTTGTTGAACCGATTTATATCGCATTTGGTGCAGGCCGCGCAGTAAAATTGCCGACATGACGTACATTGGATTACTGCTTCCTGATGATCTACTTTACAACGGAAGCACGTGGGGTTGCTTGTCAAAATTTCTGATTCTGCCATAGCCTTTAGGTTAAAAAATTGTCCGACTAATTACTTTTCTGCGAAGAATTAAAACCGCTTGTATTTTAGGCGTTCTCTTGAAGATGGTTTGCCTGTGGGGGTCGGAATAAGACGGGTTATACAGTTCCTTTATATTCACTTCTGAGGATTAGTATTGATACAACCACTGTATTTCTGCTGAGAGGGTAGATTCTTTCTCCTGAAAGAATAGGAGAGTTTAACGTACCCTGGAGGTTCCACATCATAATGTTCTATTTTAGCTCAGATGGATTTAAGGATTGGAAACATTTAAATCCAAACGTTGTTTTTCATGAGAATTCATTACAACACATAAACAATTTCACAAAATGGAAATTATTAGAAAAGGGTATTCAAAAAGGATGGACTAATTAACGACGCTGCACAAGCAGCACTAAGAAGCGAAATTTCTAAATGGCGTCATATATTGAAAATCACCCCAGGGGCTCACATCTGGTGAGTATGGGCTTGGCACACCCAGGGTCCTGAGTTTGATATCATCATTCTTCTTTTCTTGGTAATTTTTCTCTCAGGGTAACTCGGGAATTCTTTTTAAGAAAGAACTCTTAAGAAACAAACTACGATAGTAGTGTGGGAGGCATCATTTCCTCTGTATCTCATATTGTGCTCGATGAAGGGGCCAATAGCTTTGAAACGGTGCCATTTCACTTCCACGAAACAACAGATGACCACTTGTCGGGATAAAGGGAAACCACCCTCTTCTAAATCTCTAACAGGGTGATTACAATAGAAGGTTGACCAGAGCCTATTGTCTGAATCTTTAATACACCGTGATCTGCCCACAGTGGATACACAGAAAGTAGTTGACCAGTTCGACTTCTCGGTATGTGGGACAGGTAGTTGGATAGGTTTTACGGGTTCCACTGAGTTGCAGATGGTAATCTCTTTATCTTTTAATTTGGCCGTAATAATAGCACTACTGTTTGCTTGAAAGCAATGGGTACAAACGATGTGTACCCAGTTAAGTCTCGTAATGCAGTCGTTATATGGAAAATTTTCGTTTCCATAAAACGAAGAAAGAAAAATATTCGGTAAAGAATAAAATTCTATTTAGCGAATTCTAAAAAAATTCGACAAAAAGAAAACATTTATCTCTAAATAGAAAAATTCGCTATGAAGAAGTTTGTTAAACAGAGGTCTGACTGTACTTATTATGATTTTCCCAATTATCGAAAAAAGGCGCGTCGCCACGAATTTGCCAAGGGCGCCTAAAACCTAGCTACACCTCTCATTCGCTATATGGGTATTAAGATAATAAAATAATATTTTATTCACTTCAGTTTCCTGGGAGGTGTCAGCAGAAGTTTAATGCTGACAAATGTAAAATACTGCATATGGGGAGGAGTAACCCCAGAGTAGCGTACCAACTGTGCAGTATTACACTCGGAGTAGTGGAGAATGAAAGAGACCTGGAAGTAATTGTGCAGTCAGATATAAAGTTTTCTGAGCAGTGCAGAAGGGGGTCTTCATACCAAGAAAGGTTGTGGACACTCGGTACCTCTGAGGTGGTCTGATTGAAGTGTAAGGCCCTGAATGGGTTGAGCAGGTTCAATTCTGATGGGATTCTTCCCATTGCTCAGATTACGAATTTGAGAGCATAAATTCAAATTGATGAAAGGTAGTTATAGAATAGATGTGAGGAAATTTGAGTTTAGTCAGTGGTTAGTAGATTGCTGGAAGAAACTTCCATCAGTCATTGTGGAAGTTGATAGCTTAAATAAATTCAAGGTTAAAAAAAACCGGACAAACTTTTAGAGGGAATGGATTTATTTTTTTTTTTAAGCTGATGCTAAAGCTTGCTTTCTTGCATCACATGTCCCAACTACTACTACTACTAACTTATAACAATTCGTCAACATCAATTTCACCACTGATGAAACCTCTTGCTTGGAGTTCTTCCTAACATCTTCCTAATATGCCTCAATATTTGCCGATGGCTGTGGGACAGTTGAACAGTGCAACTTCTCAATACAGTGAAAGCGGTTGTATAGGCTTCATGAGCACCATTAAATTTTGGAAGATTTTGTCTCTGAACTCGTGCTCTTAGGAATTAATATGGGGAGGAGTATCCCTTTAGCTCTTAATGCTAAAGAGATTAAGTCTTAATCCCTGCTTTCTGCACATCAGATCTATTGTCTATCACCAGTAACGTACAGTGATTAATCGTTAGGAGATCGATTTTTTAGACAAACCTCCGTTAATTTTTGCCTAGATCTCTGTTGACACTGCAGTAGTGTTTACACAAAGCGTGTACCATAGAATAACACCTAGTAATGTACGGGCAAGAAGAATCGTGGTTGTATGTGGTGTTAATTTTTGTTAGCTATTTTTAAAAAAAAATAGCTGTTTTTTCTTCATTTCAGCTTTGCATATTGTGATGTCATGTGACATCCCCCAGTAACATGCACGAAAGGGGATAAAGCAGTGAGTGGGAGGTGCCTTCACATCCCATCACTGCCTTCTTCCACTCTTTCCGGCTGAAGTACAGAGTTGTACCCATGTTCTGGAGTTTAACCCTGTGAAATTTAAATAGGAAACGGATCCAGATAATAAGCAAATGAATGTCAGTCTTCAATTTTGTGTACTGTATTTATTTCAAATGAATTATTTGATTGCCATGTTGAATACAGTCACACTGGCCATCTGATTAATCAATCAGATGGCCAGTGCGACTCCTGGGTATGTAGGATAAGCGGACAGGTTTTACGAGTACGAGTTGCAGGTTGGTAAACCCTTTGACTCTTAATTCGAGCTTGCAGCACTTTCCCAGATGCATTCCCAGTTATCTCTCATAATCTGTTCATTATATGGAAAATTTTTTCGATCTACGGAATCTATTTTAAATATAATTACCAAGGGCAATTCAAAAAAATATTGCTAAATAAAAATTTCCACTATAAAGAAGTTGTTAAACAGAGGTCGACTTGTATGTCAAAAAAGTTTTTTGGCGCCCTCCTGAACAGCCCGTAAGCAACGCTTACCTCACCTACTCACTTTCGGCAGCCCTGCTGAGAGGCATAAGCAAAATGAATAAGGACGAAATTTTCACTGTTATATGATTCTAGAACTAGGGGCCATAATTTCAAGTTTAGACTGGATTGCAGCACGTTTTATTTTAGCCAGTGAATTATAAATTACTGGAATAAGTTACCTACATGGGTGGCAGAGGCAGAGTTTGGGGAAATTCAAAGTTCAGCTGGATAATTACTTCTCAGATCTACTGTCACAAATACAGGGGACACCTATTTCAGATCCAAATGGCTCTGAACACCAAAGAACAGATTGGTGTAATCTTTTTAGATGTCAAAGCTGCCATCAACGCCTTGATGACAATTCTTGAGATATTTTAGAATTCAGGGAGGACTATTAAAAGTCCTCGTCTCCATTCCGAGAAGTAGCCTAGTGGTCAGGCACGCGGGTGCATAAGTACACGTGCCTTGAGTGACTGGGGTTCAAGCCCGTGACTGCTGAATACGGTGCTGTTTCTTGTATTCTGTCTATCTTGTGAACTTCTCTGACCATTTGGTCGTCCTGGAGTATAAACAGAAATTTTTTTTATTTATTTGAGAATTGAACAGATTCCATGCAAACCACATCATCTACAGAGGGGTCCCCCAAGTTGGCGTCCCTTCTGCCTTATCTTTTGCTGCTGCTCTGAACCCATTTCTCTCTTTGCATCCTGATTGCAGCATTTATGCAGATGACATAAAACTCTCCATCTCATACAAACACAGGGACAAATCTGACATTGTCAACGCCCATTACACTGTCCTAACAGAAGAGCTTGACCTTTATCTTCCAGAATATTGTGCAATCCATTAATCCCACCAAATCAGCTCAAATATCTTTCACCAACTTGAATAAAAAGATGAACATGGACGTATACATCAACGACATTAGGATTAGCATTAGCATAGGCATTTGATGTAAGAAAGCAAGCTTATGCAGCATCAGCCAAAAAAAAAAAAAAAAAAAACCACTTCCACTTCACCCCTCTGTTCGTTCCAGGTTCCAGCCCCCAACAGGATCCAGGTCTTGCATCACAATGATCTAGGGCTTACGTGTGATGAAGGCCTAACTTTCCAAAGGCACTTTGCCAGCATTAAGGCAACAATTCTGTGAGCAACATTGGCAATAAGACAGGAAATTACTGTTATAAACAATCACAAACTTGCCACTCACTATAATCAAACATTTCTCGTTCTGGATCCAATGTACGTCTCAATGATCTGGTCCTCTGCTTCCCTCACTAACATAAAAAAATTAATTTGTATTAAGTACTGAATTTTAAGGTGATTGAACAGTCTTAATAGCCACTTTTTCACCATCTTGCAATCTATAATGTATGCAAACCTTGGTTGTACCACTTGGAATCAGTTTCTTGTGGAAGTAAACTGGCACAACCTCTTTCACTCTGCACCAAACGCATTATTTCCACAAATTTCCACAATCTTGTTGGGGGGGGGGGCTTAGACTGTTCGCATTCTTTGCAATCACGCACAGATTCCCCTCAGAAGCTCATTATAGAATTTAAACATGCTTAGAAGATTATCTCCGGCTAGCATCCTTCAACCATACAACACCCTGAAGACTGACTTCCACAGTTTCTGTGATGATAAAGCATATGGATCTCAGAAGATACAGGACAAGTATCAAGACATACAGCTGTAGCAAATTCCAGATTATCCCCTTCTGGATGCAATCTCTGTTTAATTAACCATACTTTGCTACTTTGCTCAGGAGAATCACTTTGTGTTGACAGCTCGACAAAAGATTGGTGAGGATTGTTCACCATTCAACAACTCCACGTGGACTCAACATATGGTCCACTCCTATTATTTCTTCAATGCAATAGAACGTAATGAGAAACATTGCGGTAGATATCAGTCAAAATTAGGAATCTTATTATAATTTAAAATTCATTAACAAGAACACAGCCAATAATCATGAAATTATGGTAATTTATTAATAAAATAAATAGTAATCAAATGGAAACTGTAAATACATAGAGCTTAAGAAAAATTAATATATTGCTTACAAATAATACATTATGAATATTTCTGAATAAATTATTCACATGACACTGAATTAAAACAGGATTCTAAAAAATCAAAATCTGAACTCGAAAACCTTTGGTTCTTCTAAGTATTAAGAAAAGATTTGGCATTGTCTTTGAAGTTAAAATCAAAATATGATTTTACGCAGCATCTTCAACATTCGTTAGATTTTACACAAGGCGGTTTATTATGGGTGTGTATGAACGAATGCCTTTTAAGTCTATATTTCAGTGAAAATCCTTTGCTACATATTTTGCAAATGAATGGCTTCTCACCAGTATGAACTGACAAATGTCTTTTAAAATTAGCTCTTTTGGAAAAACCTTTTCCACATATTTCACAATTAAATGGCTTTTCTTGAGTGTGAAGCAACAAATGTGATTTTAATTGACTGCTTTCGGAAAAAAGTTTTCCACATCTCTCACAAGTAAATGGTTTTTCACGAGTGTGAACCAACAAATGTGATTTAAAATTACTTCTTTTGAAAAACACTTTTTCACAGATTTCACAAGTTATTGGTTTTTCACGAGTGTGATCCAACAAATGCTTCTTCATATTACTGCTATTGGAAAAACCTTTTCCACACTTTTCACAAATAAATGGTTTCTCCTGAGTGTGAACTAACAAATGTGATTTTAAATTACCACTTTTGGAAAAATCTTTTCCACACGTTTCGCAAGTAAATGGTTTTTCGTGAGTGTGAATCAACAAATGTCTTTTCAAACTATTGCTTTGAGAAAAACGTTTTCCACATATTTCACAACGAAACGGTTTCTCACCGGTGTGAATTTTCTCGTGTTCTTTCAAATGATCAGATCTTGAAAATGCTTTTCCACATACTTCACAAGGGAAGGGTTTCTCCTGGGTATGAACCAATAAATGAACTTTTAAGTGATGTGAATACCGAAATGATTTGCAACAAATTTTGCAAGTGAATGGTTTCTGATGGCTGTGAACTAATGAATGTTTTTTCAGGCTACTTGCAGTGGTGAATGCCTTTCCACACAGTTCACAGACAAATGGCTCTTTATCAGACTGTAAAAATAAATGCGTTTTCATATTACTTGACCTCAAAAATGCCTTACTACAGTTGAAAGATAGCCAGATATTTCACACGATAACAGTTTGTCCGAAATGCAAGATGAGTGTCCATTTATAACGAATGATTTTGAGCATGCTTGAAGCAGAATCTATCTTCTCACAGGACACAGTTGGACAGTTCTGCTTATTTTGGGCTTTTGTTCTTCTTGAAAGAGGTTTTTTCCTCATTAAACGCTTTCTGTTTTATTTTTTCTTTCAGTTACTTTTGCGACAAGAGAATTCGTCTCAAATTTTGATCACAACATTGTGTGTTCTTCTGATTTATTTGCTTCGTTTGATTAACTTTCCTTTCGTGAAAAAGGTTTCTTCTTATTTTCTTTAGAACTGATTTCTAGAATGTACATGAAATCACTGATTACTCACTTCGATATGAATACTTGCTAATGATTTTTAAGAAAAATTGATCCTCTGCTGTTCTGTTTCCCCTGATTCTCAATAAGGTGACCAATTATTTGGATTCTGAAAAAAAAAAGAGGAAAATTAGTAATTAAGGGAAGAGTAATTTGTAAATTTCAAATAAAGCAGAAAATAGAACATAACATACACTAATACAATTAGGAAATAGTCACATACGTTAATGCAACTTAAAATTCTGAAAGAAATGTGAGCAAGAAAAAATGAAAGTAAATTTAATACATCTGACAGACATTGTAAAAAAGCATATCAAAAATATATTATAAATCTAAAACATCACTCAAAAACAGTGGAGTTATTTCATGTGAATGTGAAAGAGAATGGAAAATCTTATTTTGAGAAACAGAAATATGGGTAAAACGTTTCAGGGAATTAAAGAATAAAGTATGCATAAAATGTGAAAAATCTTATTTCAAAATATCCAAGGTATAATATATATCGAACATTATGTAAAAAATGTGCAAAACGTTATCTCATTAACACGTATAATTATATCAGGAAAAGGTTTAGCAGGAACAACGATCCTTGAATCGAACCAGTTAATTGGTTTTCAAAAGCATCGATATCAAATTTATTGTAGGATTTAATTTTGTGTAGATATGAAATCTAATTTAGAACAAGCAATGGTAATGAGGGTGAGGTATTAAATTGGGGAACGGAAAAAGGAGTATTTTAAATAAATAAATAATAAAAATAGCGATAGAAGTAGGATAGCAGGAACATTCATTTCACCCTCATATTGCACTAATAGTTCAACGAACGGGAAGAAATTAGAAATAGATAGCAGAAAGATAAAAAGCATAGAAAAAGTAATTAAAAGACACTAAGCTTGCAGGGGTTGAAAGGCCCAACCTTATAGTAAGGGCTTTGGCATTTGGAAGAATTAGTATAAATGGGAATTAATATAAATGTGGTGTGAATTAACTGTGGAAATTATAACCAATGGTAGTGGGATTAAGAATCAAAGGTGTAGCAAAGTCCAAGTAAAAGAAGGCAGTTCCGAGGAATCAACCATAACACGAATGATTAAAAATTAACATTCTTTTTCTACTTTCCTCACCCTGCTAGTTACTGGCAATTTGTATAACTACAACATTCATTTATGCATATTTAATTCAATATAACTTCTTACACCGGCAGATAGAGTGAGTCTCGCGCATGCTCAGCAAGTCGAACTGCCATCATGATACGATTCGTGACAGGTTGGACTGACACTAAAATTCCGGATTACCACTAAAGGTATGAGGCACTAGAAATTTACCTTAGATGTAATTGCAGATGTACATGTTTCATACTAAGTTTAAAATACGTTAAATTCACGATAGGGTACCCCTACCTTGATTTTTCCGAAGGCGTGGATAAAAGCCGTCCTCGACAGTCATTGCTACACCGAAGTAGGCACGTTTAGATGAATGACGTCACCATCGATCATGTGATACATGACGTAGTGTGGTCGCGTGCATAGTCAACTGGCGAGACTGCACCTTTCCGTCGTAAGCTGGCCCATGACATCAATGGCGTTATATCGTCCAACTCAACAACCGGCAGTCTGAGAGGATGAAATCAGTGGCGTTGCTACCCTGCTGTTTCCTCCGATATCGGCATCCTCTGTGGGCATCCTCTTGTACACATGCGTAGAATGATAGCGAATTAGAGCTAATATGAATGCATTCATTCCACCTGCTGCGTGCGTCCACAAAACTGACAGTCACGTGGTGTCACACGTAAGACACATAAGCTGGTCATGTGACATGCCGTTGGCGACGAGCAGGGAGATTAAGTCGACTTTCAGTACTGCGTACAGGTCTGGGGGCCTCATTTTAGGAAGGATGTAGATTTGCTTGAGCGTGTACAGAGAAGGGCAACAAGATTGGTGAGGGGAATGAAGGGATCCTCTTATCAAGAGAGGCTTAAGTTCTGCAAATTGCAGTGGCTGGAGACTAGGCACCTGCGCGGTGATCTGATTGAGGTGTATAAGGCCTTGAATGGGTTCAGCACGCTGAATTCTGATGGGATCCTTCCACTTGTTCAGATTAACAACCTAAGGGGGCATAAATTCAAATTAAGAAAAGACAGATGTAGAATAGATGTGCGGAAATTTGCCTTTAGCCAGCGGGTGGTTAATTGCTGGAACAAACTTCCATCTGTCGTTGTGGAAGTTGATAGGTTGAATAAATTTAAGGAGGAACTGGACAAACATTTAGAGGGAATGGGTGTGTGAATTTTTCTTTTTTTGTTTGGTTGATGCTGCATAAGCTCATACACTTGCTTTCTTGCATCGCATGCCACCATTACTACTACCTTCGCAGAATGCTACGAATTGCTGTACAGCGAATGACCTCTTTCCACTGACATAACCCCAGGGGCTCACATCTGGCGAGTATGGGCTTGGCACACCCAGGGTCTTGAGCTGGATATCATCATTTTTGGCTGGTGCAGCATAAGCCCCAAGCTTCCTTGCACCATATGGCTAATAATAATAATAAAATGGCAGGCATTCGGTGGCGCTAAAAGATAAACATTCATCAAAGAGAATAATTAGGATAAAGACACATTAAAAATCCATGGAAGGGACTCCCGTTTGTAAAAATTAGCATTCTTAAAATTAAAAAAAGAAAAATCTAGTGGAGATGTACACTCTTGGGAAAATTATTTTCTTCTTCTTTTTTTTTTCTTTCACTAAAATCTATACATAATCACTGAAGCTTAAAAAGCAGAATTGACTGATAATACAGATCAAGGACATGGGGACGGTGAATGTTCTTGAAATATTGATCCAAAAAGGAAGTACGTGATGATTTTTTAAAGAGCAGTATTTCTATTTGCAATTTACTTTATTTCCATTTGCAATGGGAATACTCCTCAGCCTACAATAATTTTTTTACCACCAGAAAGTGCGATTCACGATGTCTTAGTCAGTTAGACCTCCAGCTGTCATGCACTCCCGTAATCAATTTATCCATGTCCTCCTAGGTCTTCTTCTTCTTCCTGGAGGTATCCATTCCAGGATTTCTTTTGCATATCTGGTTTCTTGCATCCGTTTTACATGTCGATACCATTTTAAACGCTACTCTTTGATAGAGGCAATTATATCCTTTTTCGCTTCCATTTTGTCTTCACTTCTTTTTCTGTCCCTTCTAGAAGTTCTTGCTGAGCGTCTCCAAAAATCCATTTCTGTTGAGAGCAATTTGTTTTCTCATCACTAAGTCCAGATCTCAGTCCCATATAATACAGTGGTGTGCAAAACATAAGGACCAACACAATTTCTAAAGGTTACAACAACAAAATCAAACGAAGCAGCCTGTGGCGATTTGCATAACTGCGACAGTTCAGTAGAAAGCAGGTGCACATGCAAAAATTTGAATCGTGATAAGAGGGCGCACATAAACAGATAGAATCAGCAGTTTGGATGATTACCAGTGATTTTTAGGTAAAGCGTGGTAATAGAAATCATACAATATATGATTTCTATTGCTAAATACGATATGTAATTTTTCAATATAATGAAGTTTCATTTAATGTTAACTGCAAGCATGCCACCTTCGTTCTACGTGAGAGCACCCTTCGATTGGTTTCATACAGTGCTACAGACAACGAAATGGCAGTAGACAACATCTGGATGACTTTACCCGGGGTCGAATAATTGGGAAGCGCGAGGACGGTCGAAGTGCGAGGAGTGTGGCTGCAGAGTTCGGTATCGCCCATAGCATCTCACGTGGGTGGTCGACCTTCAGAACACAGGTACAGCTGTTCGAAAGGCCAGTGGTGGTCGTCCACGAAAAACAACACCCAATGATAACCGCTATGTACTCCTACAGCCCAAGAGGGGCTGACATCAGACAGCTGGATCCATTGCAAACCAGCTGCACAGGACGAAGAATATCGCGGTTTGCTCTGGCCAGGCAACTCCACAAAGGTGGACTGTTTGCCCGACGACTTGTACGCTGTATCCCTTTTAAATCTGCCCATCAGAAACACCGTTTACAGTGGTGCATCGAACACAAGGACTGGACAGCAGCAGCACAATGGGACTAGATTCAGTCTCAGTAGCGATTTTGGGCGTCAGCTAATCTGGCGAGAGGTTGGCACACGGTATCACCCCGCAAATATCACTGAACGGGGTTCGAGGTGTTGTCTAGGGAGGCGTTATCTTGGATGGATATACACAGCTCCAGAAAAGGAAGACGGTACTGTAACCGGTGCACGCAACTGTACTGAGGTAATACTTCTCTATGTGCGTCTGTTCCGAGGTGCCATTAGCCCGGAGTTCGTGTTTTTGATGATAACGCCACACCTCATCGCACTGCAGCTGTTGATATGCTTTTGGAAAGTGAGGACCTTGTTCGTATGGATTGGCCTGCCCCTTTCTGCCGATCTAAATTCCATCGAACACATATAGGACGCGCTGGGGAGACCCCTAGCGGCACGTCCACACCCACCAGAAAATGTTCACCAGCTGAAGATGCGCTGACAGAGGAATGGACGATGTTACCGCAAGAACTTATCAACAACATTGTTCTAAGCATGGACAGGCGGTGCAAAGCCTGCATCGACATTGGGAGTGGGGGTGGCCATATCTCCTACTGAGGACCATCTCTTCCCTTTGGCAGTGATGTATCTGTATCATGGTTTGTTGCCTTTTTTTGAATAAAGTCCCTCTGTACCGTTTTGTTTCCGTTGTTGTGTCGGTGTTGTTTTCTTCATCATTTCCGAAAAGCATATCAAAGGAACCTCAGAGGTTCCTTTGGTATGCTTTTCCCAGCCGTAGCCTAGTGGTCAGGCGCGCGGGTGCATAAGTACACGTGCCTTGAGTGACCGGGGTTCAAACCCGTGACTACTGAATACGGTGCTGTTTCTTGTATTCTGCCTATCTTGTGAACTCCTCTGACCGTTTGGTCGTCAAGGAGTATAAACAGAAAATTTATTTATTTATTTATATCCAGGCCATTCCTATGAAAAGCTATAGGTGAAAACCTGACTGGTCCTTAACAGGGAAAAATATCCTATTTATTATGTAATTAAAGGAATCAGGCCCCGGGTATGGAATTCAGTGTTCTATACACAAGAACAAAAAAATAAAATATACTGTTGCATGTGCAATTATTTTAATCTTTTTTCTTTTTTTTCCCCAAATGAACTAGGAAAAAAAGTTGCATTTTTTCGTTATATAATTTTAAACTAAATAATAGTAGTAACCGAGGCATGCGATACAATAAAGCAAACTTGTGCAGCATCAGCCACAAAAAAAAAAAAAATAAAAACATTTCACACGTCCATTCCCTCTAAGCGTTTGTCCAGTTCCTCTTTGAATTTGTTTAAACCATCAACATCCATAACGACAGATGGAAGTTTGTTCCAGCAGTCAACAACCCACTGGCTAAAGGCACACATCTATTCTACGACTGTCTTTCCTCAATTCGAATGTCCCCTCAAGAGGTAGAATCCCATCAGCATTGAGCATGCTCAAACCATTCAAGGCCTTATTCACCTCAATCAGATCGCCTCGCAGGTCTCCTAGTCTCCAGAAGCTGCAATTTGCAGAACTTAAGCCTTTCTTCATAAGAGCACCCATTTCTTCCCTTCACCAATCTCGTTGCCCTTCTATGTCCTCGTTTCAGCAGCTCGACATGCTCCTTAAAATGAGGCCTCCAGACCTGTATACAGTACTCAAAGTGTGGCCTGACCATTGCCTTATAGAAGGGGATAATCACCTTCTTATCCCTGCTAGAAAAATTCCTGTATATCATTGAGAAGACACCATGAGCTACTCTTGCAGCCCGTCTGCACTGCTCAGAAAACTTCATATCTGACTGCACATTAACCACAGGTTCTTTTCATTCTCTACCACCTTGAATGTAGTACCAGACACTTGATATGTTACTGTGGGGTTACAGCTATCCATGGACATGTTAGGCACTTCCTTAAAAGGCGCCACCAGGACCGAAGTCCATTTGCGCTAATCAATATCATTAATAAATACAGAAAACAACAATGAACCGAACACTGAAACCTGGTGGACTCCACTAATAACATTAGTCCAAGAAGAGCAATGCCCATTGATTACCACAAAAGTGTCAACTAACTGGGTACGCGTTGTATATAAAAAGGAATACCAGGGGCAAAATTTTGCAAGAAAAAGATATTAATACCATTTTATTATTCGAATTTGAAACAACGTTTCTTGATTCGTTCTGATATATTTAAAAGTTTCCCTTTATAACCATCTGTACATAAATTACGATATTCAAAATTATATTTATTACTAAAATGTTACTGCCAATCATTTTCAGTAAGTTTGGTTGTTGTTTTTTGTCCAATTCTGGTGGTTGACGCTGGAAGAGACGCCAGGATTGTTCGACATAGGACAATATAATCGTGTATATAATTCTCTGGTTGGAGTTTACTTCGTTATGCGATTAGTTGTAATCTTTTATAGGAAATTTGGTAAGTGAGAAATGAAAAGTAAGTTTAAAATGCGTTAATTCTTCTAGCTAGTGAGGTGATAGTTACTAGAATAAATTAATACCAGGATTTGGTGAAATTCAAAATTCACATGCTCGATGGAAGTTATGTAAACAGTGTACCTAAGAAAAAAGAATGGTAGATTTACATTAAATATTTTTTTTAGTTAAGAATAGGAGGAATTACCCCTACGATGTCTTGTAGAACACTTCGGTGCTGATACTCTCGGTTGTTGAATGGACTGTACAAAGAGTTTACATGTATTCCACACCCTAGTACACAAAATCAATGATCCAATGCACCGTGGAGTCGAAGGACCACGGAGCTGCACTATTCTCAGTAACGTCTGTCCTACTAAGTTTCCAAAGAATGTCTCTTCACGTGAATTGGATGTTGTTTACTTTGCCTCCTTGAGCATGCTCTAACACTATTCTCGGCTTCCCTAGCCGCTGTTCCCATTCTTCTAATTTAACAGTTAATGTTTCCGATCCTACTGGCACGTGTTTTTTTAAATGCTCCACCCCCCAGTAATTTGTCACTACCCTCGCCTAATGTCCCTTCTGTTTCGGCGTCATCTGAACTTAGCTCATTCAGATTTTGTATTGTGTCCTTTCCTTTTTCTACAATTTGCCTCTTTCCTTTTCCTTTTCCCTCTAGACTTTCTTCGTCTTTGTTATCCCCCCCTTCATACCTCTTGCTATTTCCACCGTTTCCATTAAAGTGGGGGTGTCTTGACTTATGTCTATAACCCCTTTTTCTTTCCCTGTTCCTGTAATTAGATTCACTGGTTCAGCTGACAGTATCTTTTTTATGACTCCCTGTGGCCTTAAAATGACCATCTTACCTTTTTCCGAATTTTCTTCGCCTACTTTTCCTTCCCCACCTCTGATGGCATGTGCATATGACCTAACTGGGCAGCTTCCCGCTTTGTGGCTTGTCTCCCCAAATTTATTGCATGCTTAGTAAAAACATAGTAAAAACGGTGCCGTCTGGGTGGTGGTATCCATCTGAGAAAAAGTAACATTTGTCTTCTTCTCATGTGAAGCGTTACTTATTCGAAGTAGTGCAATATCTTGGCAACTCGTTGTGAAGGAATTCACAATATGAGATATAACTTAAAACGATGCCGTTTTACTAATATTCTGATTTATTCAGATATAGCTATGTATTTCTGATGCGCTTCCACTATATTTATACAGTACTTTGCTTAGCACCGAAAGCAGGGCTATTGGTCGATATGATTCTGGTATCTGTGGCTGTTTGGATGGGTTTTTAAGTATAAGTTTCACGCTGGCAACCTTCCAGTCTGAGGGAAACCAGCCAGAGCTGAAGCAGTGGTTGTACAAATCTAGGAAGAGGTCAGGGGTATATTTGGCAACTTTCTTTACTATTTCCGGCTCCAGCATGTCCGGACCTGGAGTTCTTTTGCTTTTTAATTTGCTTATGGCTGTTTGTAATTCATGGTGAGTGAAGAGCTCTTCCATTCGGGAGGTTTGGTAAGCTTCGTTGGCCAGACAAAGTAGCTATTGTTCAGGAGTATCATTTCCGTTTAGTGGTTTGAAGGTGGTATTTAGGATTTTGTTGATTGAATCTTGCCAATTTTTTGTCATAGTGCCTTGCGGGGTGATTGTGGAGGATGTCACCTCCCCTCTGGGCAGTTTGTTCATGGTTATATGATATATTATGCTCCATGGGCCCGAATTGCCTACAGTAGACCCTAGGTGCTCCCAGGACAGCTTCTTCCGCCGCCTGATCATCGCGATATATATATTCCTGGCATCCCTGTAATGCTGCCTGAGGAACTCCACCTCAGGTGGGGGCCAGGTCCATCTAGCTCTCTGGAAGGCTCGTCTCTTTTGGTTCATTTCCCGTCTCAGTACTTCAAGTTCTCGTGACCACCACGGGACTGCTCCCGGCTGTGGGGTCCTTGTCCTGATCGTCTGTTTTGCAGCACTTGTTATTGCATGTTGGTCGTGATCCGGTGTGCAGCTCAGTAGTTGGTCGGTTTGTAGGTTGTTGGCTTTGCAGATGATAGCCTCTTTGAATTGTTGCCAGTTCGCTCTATCTGCTGCATACCTGTTTAGTTTGAGACTAATGACTGGGGCTCTGTGGAGTGATCTTTGCATGTCCAATGTGATAGCTCGGTGGTCGGAAGTGGTTCAGTTCTCTTGAACCTTCCAGGCTGCAATGTGACTGGCAAGAGAACTGGTGGCATCCCAAAGGGTTGAACTGAAGGTGGGTAGATTATTGGGATGGTTTAGGACAACAAAGCCACTGTTGATCAAAAAATCTTCCATGTGTTGTCCATTTCTGGACCCCCTGCGTTCTGGGGTCTCGCTGTGCCACAGAGGTGAGCGGCAGTTCAAGTCAGCGGACACAAGTATCCTGGCTCCATGTAGCTCGGTGAGTACATGTTGCAATGAGAATATCAACGCCCAGACGACAGTACAAGGATATCACATACAATTCTCCCAGTGACGATATTATGTGTGCACAGGATGCCCACTCAGAACACAGATAGGTGATCTTTGTCACTGTTATATTAGGGTTTCTCACCACTATAGCCGCCCAGGGGGTCACTCCACCCACCTGGACAATCTTGTAATTGAGAGGGTATCCCCGTACAGCCCTGGCGCAGGTGTAAGGTTATTGTAGCAGTATGATGTCAAGATTTTCTTCCTCTGCCTTTTGCCTAACCTGTCCCGCAACGACAATGTCCCGCTGCGCATTTAGCTGGAGGAATTTAATGCAGCTTGTGTTGTATCTTTTAGGAAGAGTCCCCATAGTGGATCTTTAGTTGTTGTGCGCCTTTTGCTTTTATGTAGACAGGGCATTTGCTGTCTCTGAGTGAGTGTGTGTGAGGGAGTTTCTGCCATTTACAATTTGCACAAACTGGATCGTTTGCTTTGTTCAGGCAGTTTGCGAAGTTGTTCCCCTTCTCAGCACAATGTCCGCATGTTGCTTCTTGTTGGGTGCATGTGTGCGTGGTGTGCCCGATTCGGCAACACCGGAAACATTTCGGGACCGCGATGTGCTCTTTGTACCAGTGGGAGCTCCAATTTATGTATATTTTTGTCTGTTTTGTGATCTCTTGCCAGGCTTCAGGGGCTAGTTCGAGTACCCAGTTTGAGGATCCTCTATTTCTGCTCTTAGTTTGGAATTTCGGCGTTATAAGGCTGGTAGGATCTCTGTCAGGTAGTGCCTGTTGGAGGTTGCACCTGTACACTTCTTCACATATGGAGGAAGAGCTTAGGTCGTTGTCAATGTCTATTATGACAATAGAGGGGCCTTTCTCTCTGGGCGGCTCGGCTGTGAGCCCGAGCGTGGGGATCCTGGAGTTGTTCATAATGAGGTTTTCGTCATCCTTGGTTGCAGTTTCGATGATGACCCCTATGTTCCGCGTCTTTCTAATGGATTTGATTTTGGCAGATCTGAAGTCTTGAGTCAGGGAGTCGACCACTATTTTCTTTACTTCTTCGCTGGTTTTGTGGGAGTCATTTGTAGTGGGTTTAAGAACCACAAGACGTGGCTTTGGAGGTAATGTCTTCCTAGGAGTAGGCGTGGAAGTGGTGGTTATAGTTGTAGCTGTGGTTGTGATTTTGTTCCTCAGCGCCTCTGAATAGGTAGGGTCGCGCTGTGGCATTTCCCTTTCCCCTCCTTGTAGGTATGCCTCCAGTGTAGCATTCACTTTCTCATATTCCACGTGCGTTTTGTATAAAATAATCTCGAGTTTTGTCCACAAGGAGACCATGTCGGCGCGGAGCCATGCGGTCACTCGATTGCTCTGTTCCTAAAGGAACGTCCTCGAGTGAGTGCCTGAGTGCGAGCATCTGATCAAGCACAAGGCCTTCTGGCAAGGCTGGCTCTAAGGTGCAGCGTTCTTCAACAATTTCCAGTTGTTGACTATGTTGTTGTTGCTTCCTTTCAGGTTCAGATTGGAACCTAGTTTCCCTTTCTGGTTTAGGGCCAGTTAGCCTCTTGTTTCGCTTTTTGGAGAGAGAGAGAGAGAGAGGAGCTGGTTTCTGTTCATCACCGCCGTCTCTTGGGTCGTCAATTAGTATAGTTTCGGGCGCTTTCCCGCCGTTCTCTTCCGTTTGGGTGAGATCTTCTGATGGAATATTGGTCAGGTCGGAAAAACGGGGTTTCCGAATTAACGGGGTTATGTCGGTGGATCCTTATAGGGGATACGAAATGAAGAATTTTGAGGGGTAACACAAGTCCGTGCGTTTATTAGGAGCTGCACAGCTCTCTGTTGAAGATTTGGGCTATTCCCCAGTCACGTGAGGGGGGGGACAGCAAATTTCAAATTTGTCACAGAAGGACACAGCTACTTCCTCTCGGGATATTCGTGGACGTTGAAGACGATGGCAAGGTCTGTTTCTCAGCTAAAGTTGTAAATTCCAAGATAGATTCTGTCCATATAAAGTTTATGGCAGGCAGGAGGGGGATCACAAAATACATGTTTATAAGGTAGGAAACCCGGTAAACACACAAATTCGTGGAGCACTCTTGCAGCTCGGGCTTGGCACGATATGGGGCACCTCCCCAGTCAAGTGCAATCTACCAGCGTGGCAACCACTTTACTTAGGTGCCTCTCTATGGCGCTGATGTCAGCCACATGGTGACCATGCGGTCTGACAACAAAGGACACAGACAGAAAACGCTGATAAATTGCTGAATTTCCCGTAAGTTAATAAAGTCTTCTCACCTAAGGAGTCCTCATATGAAAATCAATCGATGAGCACACTTTTCTTGAAATAATTATACATTTAAAACACATTTTTAGACATTTTTAGACACCACACCACGAGGTCCCAAGTTCGCATCCCATCGATGAAGTGAAGAATTTTTATGGAACTTTTTCAGAACGAGCTGAGTTAGTCGGTCTAAGTTGAGGGTACAGTGGTTTTTTTGACAAGACAACTCGGGTTTTTCGCTCAGCAAGCAGGAATCGACCAGAGAACCCACGCAATGTACAGACAAAATAAATATATGGGTAGATGTAATCATCTACGGATGACCCTAATATCATAATCTCTTAACCAGTTGGAAACAAAGGCGATTTACCTCGAGTACTGATAGACTTTCGGTTAGTGCATGCGCAGGCGCCTCCGTAGCCAGGTGGGAAGGAGCAGCAGTGCGTAGCACACGCTTCTTGATTAGACCGGAGTTCGAGCCGGTCACCACCAAATACGGAGGATGCGGAAAGGATCAGGGAATGATCACCGCATATTCCGGAGCAATATGGCCTTAGTTGCTAATGCTCCTAAAAACCAAACAAACAACAACAACAAACAGTGCCATAAGCACTGCAAGTTGATTCCTTAAATACTAATATGATAAAAGTTACTTGATACTTTTAAGACGAAATTATCATTAAGCCCATCTCGATTCAGTTCAGCCTACAGGCAAATCGAAATACTGCTCAATACTGAAATACCACTTGGCATGAGTCCGATACAAAGGCCTTTCACCTTTCAAAGGTTTTAGCTAAAATGGACAGAGAACCCGGGAACACCAGGCTAACCGAATATTTTCTCTCACACACCTCAGAGATGCGCTGAGTTTGCGAAAAAATGGCGGAAAAAAAATTACCTGACAATGACTGAGATTGGCGAACTGACCAGGACGCTCTAGCCCAGTTCACTTTTAATCCTCATCCCTTGGGCAGGGGAAGGTGTTCTGTCCCCCCTTTCCTGCTTCCCTCTGTGGGACTTGTCTCCACTTACCAGTTTGGGGTTGTCTACCCTATCATCCCAATTTTTCTACTGCTCCCCCTCCTTCAGACTCTAATCTGTCCCATTTTTATTTTTTTATTATTTTTTAATTTTAACGTTTTTTCTCCTTTTTGTTAGGCCCTTGCCACTGAAATCAGACGGCAGAGCCTGCTAGTGTACTTAAGCGATCCCTCTACTGCCTGACCTGTGTCCTCAGGTAAAAGTGTGGCAACGGGGAGTACCACTAGGGTCTCAACGGCTAAATGGTCAGAAGAACAACACTACAAACATTGCACTTTTTTAAACCTCTGGCATTCACAGAGTTCTGTGCTACACAAACAGAGTAAATAACCGGGAGATGCAGGAACCCCGTGGGGCCGTTAGACATCGAACACTTTACATTCCCGTTGTCTCCACATCACAGAACAGACTTGCTTCCCATTTGTCAGGGTTTCAAATCGCATGTTCATGGCACCAGTTTCAACGAACTCTGTGGTGGTTTTGAGTTAATGCGATACAAACTACTGATTTCCTTGAGTGGAGTCCACTTGAATTCAGTCTTCTTAACAGTCTGGTTCGAAAGTTTTCAAGTGTGGCCGCAGTAACATCAATAATCTGTTGACGCAGGACATCATAGGGTTCCAACTTGCTGTTAGAGCAAAATAGCGGTCTGTTCTATTTGATGTATCCCTCGGGCGATCTTGGCCAGCTCTTCTTATAATGGTTCCTGCCGAGATGACACTGCTGGACACATTACTCAAACGAACCACATCCGCCTTCGACTACTCGGCTTCAAGTCTTTCAACAACCAGGCTTGGACTCGTGACTTCGAAACCAAACCTTTTGAAGACAGAAAAGCTAGCGTCCTTCAGACAGGACATAATAATACACAAGCATGGCAACAACAGAGTGGCCCATCCACATGCGCATCAGTAACTATCAGATGCTATATTCACATTTTTACAGATATCCATTGCAGTGGATATCTGTAAAAATTAGGAATCTTAGCTAGGCGCATTATAGCCTAAGCTGCTCTTGCGCCAATACCTTTCAAATAACAACAACCCTTCTAGCTATGCTCACCCCACGCCTGTTGGCGGGCGTGTGAGCATAAGCAATAAACTCAATAAATAATAATAATCAGCAATGAATGCCATCCTGAGTGGCATTAGTTGCAAACTCCATACACTAGAAGGCTATTCTCTTTGCTGCAGAATATGATGTTGTTTGTTTAATGGACACCTGACAGAACTAAAATAGATCTATTGACATCCTTTGCATTCCATTAAACTATGCTGCTCGATGTAATGGACAAGCCATTCGCCACGGTGTTGGAGTGGCAACCATTTATAAAAATTCCTTTTCTCTCATAGGACCAGCTCAAGTAAGATTTTGAAGCCATCTCTGTAATACCGACCTCAATGAAATTAGAACACAGATCTGGACTGTCCAGCTTTCTCCAGAACACACCGTACACGTTAGAACGGAATAAGAAGTCTGGATTACTAACGTACAACGTTACGTCCCTACTATTCTCATAGGCGACTTCAACATGCCCCTAGCAAGGTACTCAATGGCTCGGTCTTCTCTGATAAACATACTATATATGGTTCATTCCCATTTCACATCCACCGAACACGGGCAAATCAGCAACTCAACATCAATTTCGCAACATCCCTTATACAGAATTATCATGCCAACCATCTCCTTCAATTCGTCTCTTTGATTTCCGAAATACGCAAAATCTTACTGGGGCCCTAGGCCCTCCACAATCTTTGCAATTACGCATGGATTCCTCTAAGAAGCTCATTACAGAATTTAATCATGTATACAAGATTATTTACGGCTAACATCCTCCAAATGTACAACTCTCTGAAGACTGACTCCAAGTTCTGTGATAATAAAGCGTACAGGTCTCATTAGCATTAGCATTAGCATTAGCATTAGCATTAGCATTAGTAGAGGCATTTGATGCAAGAAAGCAAGTTTATGCAGCATCAGCCAAAAATAAAAAATAAAAAAAAAATAAAAATAAAAATAAAAATAAAAGAAACCACTTCCACTTCACCCCTCTGTTTGTTCAAAATACCTGTCCAGCTGAGCCTTAAACTTATTTAGGCTATCAACCTCCACAACAAGGGATGGAAGTCTGTTCCACCAACCAACCACCCGCTGGCTAAAGGCAAATTTCCGCATGTCTATCCTACATCTGTCTTTCCTCAATTTGAATTTATGCCCTCTCAGGTGATTATTCTGAGCGAGAGGAAGAATCCCATCAGCATTGAGCATGCTCAAACCATTCAAGGCTTTATACACCTCTATCAAATCACCTCGCTGGTGCCTAGTCTCCAGACACTGTAATTTGCAAAACTTAAGCCTTTCTTCGTAAGAGCACCCCTTTGTTCCATTCACTAATCTTGTTGCCCTTCTCTGTACTCGTTCCAACAGCTCTACATCCTTCTTGAAATGAGGCTTCCAGACCTGCATACAGTATTCTAGGTGTGGCCTGACCATTGCCTTATACAAGGGAATAATCACCTCCTTATCCCTGCTAGAAAAATTCCTATATATCATTGACAATACACCATGAGCTACTTTTGCAGCCCGTCTGCACTGCTCAGAGAACTTCATATCTGCCTGCGCAACCACCCCCAGGTCCCTTTCATTCTCTACCACTGTCAGTGTAGTACCACAGAGTTGATACGTTGCTCTGGGGTTGCTGTTTCCCATGTGTAGTACTTTACATTTGTCAATGTTAAACTTCATTTGCCACCTCTCAACCCATCTGCTCAACCTTTCCAGATCCTGTTGCAGCAGCATAGTGTCAGTAGTGTCATTGACAACCCTGCCTACCTTTGTATCGTCTGCAAACTTTGACATTAAGCTTGATATACCATCATCAATATCATTTATGAATACAGAAAACAATAATGGACCCAACACTGAGCCCTGAGGGACTCCACTAATAACATTAGTCCACGACGAACAGTGTCCATTGATTACTACTCTCTGTCTTCTCCCCCTCAGCCACCCCTTTATCCACAGCAGCAATTTGTCTCCAATGTCACACTGTTCCAATTTGTGCAGCAGTCTTCCATGTGCAACAGTATCAAAAGCCTTTCTAAGATCCAAGTATATAATATCAAAGTTATTCCCTGCATCCAGTTCCTTTGTGACTGCATCATAGTATCCAATCAAATTGGCCAGGCAAGACTTCCCCTTAACAAAACCATGCTGTGCCCGAGCTATAACTGAAGTCTTGTCTAAATGATCCTGCAGTGCTTCCTTAACTAGTGCCTCCATTAATTTTCCTGGAACAGAAGTTAAACTCACAGGTCTATAATTACTTGTGTCAGCCTTTGATCCTCCTTTGTGAATTGGGGTCACATTTGCACATTTCCAGTCTATGGGTACTTCCCCTGAGTCCAAGGAAGCTCTCATAATTATGGCTAAGGGTTTGCTTAGTTGCTTTGCCGCCTCCTTTAATATAACTGGATAGATCCCATCCACCCCGGGTGCCTTTCTTGTGTTTATCCTCAACAATTTCTCCTCCACTTTACTCTCAGTTATTACAAGATTCTCTAGCTTACTGCTAGAGTTGAATACACCTCTGGCTTTCCCCTCGCTAAATAACTCCTCATGTGTGAATGTCGATGCAAAATATTCATTTAGTTTGTTAGCTACCTGAGCAGGATCATCAACAGTTGACCTATCGATATCAAGTGGACCAATCTGATTCATGCCCTTCTTCTAGAGTTTACATAAGTAAAGAACTCTTTGCTGTTTTTCTTTGCATCCCTTGCCAAAGATTTCTCGTAATCTGCCTTCACCTGCCTAACCTCCTTTGTAACTTGGTTACAGATCAACTTGTATCTATCATAGGCTTCTGTGTCATGTGTTAATTTGTATGTATCCCATGCATGTTTCTTCTCTGCCATATGCCTCATCAGTTCATCTGACATCCATTTTGGCCTAAACCTTGAACAATATTTCTTAGTTGGTATGTAAAGCCTAGTAGCTTCCAAGATAAGTTCTTTGAATGCTTCCCATTTTGCATTTGCTGTTGGTAACATCATCAGTTGGTCCCACTGTATAGAATTTAAATACTGTCTCAGTCCATCGTAGTCGCCTTTACGAAAGCAATAACCCTTCCCTTTACCCCTAATGGTAGTTACCTCTTTGAGTAAATCCCACTTCAGCACACTGTGATCACTGCCACCTAGTGGTTCATTTATCTGCAGATTCTTAATGCATGAATTATCACTGCTGATAATCAAATCAAGAGTATTACTCCCTCTAGTTGCCTCCCGAACATGCTGATGTAGAAAACGATCATCCAATAAATCCACAAAAGCCTCGCTAGTGTTTGAGTAACCAGCCCCCAAATTCCAGTCAATATCTGGGAAATTAAAATCTCCCATTATAAGACTCCCTGATTTACTGGCCCACTCTATTTCCCTGTACGGCTCCTTATTATACTCATCAGAGTCATTAGGCCTATAGCACACTCCTACTCTCAATTTTGATCTCCCAATGTTTATGTCACACCAAACTGACTCAACACTGCACTGTCCAGCGATGTCCACTGGCTTCACTTCCTTGGATTTTATGTATTTCTTAACTAATAGCATAACCCCTCCTCCCTTCCTATCCAGTCTATCGTTTCTGTAGACGTTGTACTCCCCAAATTCCAGTACTGCATTCCTTATATCTGTGTGACACCACATCTCTGATATCCCAACAATATCTGCCTTTGATGTTTTGAGCAATACCTCAAATTCATCAAATTTATTTACTAAACTCCTAGCATTGGTGTACACGCAAGTATACATGCACCTATTTCTATTCTTAGCTACCCTAACACAACCCATTTGTTTACTTGTACCGCAATGACTTCCAGCAGTCTCTGAAATATCCTGCATCTTGTTTTTCAGGCTTCTGCTCATTCCAATAGAAGCAGTGCAAGAATCTCTTTCACCTCTGCCAGTGGCTACTGTTAATCTATTCGTCTTTGTCTCCCCCCAAGCTAGTAGTTTTCCGACCCATCTAACACTGCCTCGATAGCATCAGCAAATATTCTTGCACCCTTTCTATTTAAGTGTATCCCATCCCTGTAGAAGCAATCTCTCCTGTTAACAAGTACAGTCCAGGCTGAAAAAAATTCTACCCCTTGAGCCTTGCACAATCTTTCCAGGGCCGAATTGATTGGCAAGGCTCTCATCATATACTCCCTCCTATCGTGTCTGGGCAGAATTGCAGACACTTTCAAATTCAACTTTCAAAGTCTCAGAAGATATTGGACATGTACCATCACATACAACTGTAGCAGTTTCTTGATTATCAGGAAATCGCTTCAGGATGGAATCTACGTTTAATTATACCCAACTTTGCCGTTCTGCTCATGAGAATTAATTGGTTTTAAATTACTTGTATGATAGTAGTATATTCGCACCCTCCTAGCTATGCTCACCCCACGCCTATTGGCGGGCGTGTGAGCATAAGCAATAAACTCAATAAATAATAATAATCAGCAATGAATTGCCATCCTGAGTCCTGGAGACGTGAAAGCCCCACTGAGCAAACTAAAAAAATCAGATGGACGCGGTCAAAATTCATCTGTTTATAGGGTGAAATAATTAGCATAATGTAGATCTCAGTAGGTGATAGATCGATTTCTTTGGTAACCTGGTACCGAACTCAATCAAATATTCATGAAAAACAATTTCTATTAATTTTGTCAAGCAGAGTTAACAGCTAATGAGATTGGTGTGGCATGACCACCATTTAACAAATCCATGCTGGGTTTCCAATATGGTTCCATTCCTGATATTTCATCAATGTAATGGAATGTCATCAGAAACATTGCAGTGGATATCTGTAAAAATTAGGAATCTTATTATAATTTGAAATTCATAACAAGACAGCCAGTGATCACGAAATTATGGTAAATTTTTAATAAAATCAACAGGATTCAAATGGAACTGTAAAAACATTGAGTTAGAGAAAATTTGATACATTTATTACAAATAATACAACATGAAAGAGAATATTTGGCTTTCAAATAATACATTATCAATAAATTATTCGAATGAAGCCGAATTAAATCGGTTTCATTTGAAAAATGCAATTGTTGAATTTAAAAACTATTTGGTTCTTCAAAAGGTTAAAAGAAATTTCGGCTTGGTCTTTGAATTTTCCACATTACATTAGATTTTAAACATCAGATGGATTATCACTGGTGTGTGTGAACAAATGCCTTTTAAGTTTATCTTTCCGGGAAAAATCTTTTCCACATCTTTCACAAGTAAATGGCTTTTCACCAGTGTGAACCAACAAATGCCTTTTAAAATTACCACTTCTGGAAAAACCTTTTCCACATATTTCGCAAGCAAATGGTTTCTCTTGAGTGTGAACCAACAAATGTAATTTTAAATTACTTTTTTGAGAAAAACATTTTCCACAAATTTCACAGCTAAATGGTTTTACTTGAGTGTGAACCAACAAATGTAACTTTAAACTATTGCTTTGAGAAAAACCCTTTCCACAAATTTCACAAGTTAAGAGTTTTTCACCAGTGTGAACCAACAAATGTGTTTTTAAATTACTGGTTCCGATAAAAGCTTTTCCACATATTTCACAACAAAACGGTTTATCACAGGTATGGATTTTGTTATGTGCTTTCAAATAATAAGATGTTGAAAATTCCTTCCCGCATAATGCACAAGGGAAGGGTTTCTCCTTGGTATGAACCACTAAATGAACTTTTAATTGATGTGAATACTGAAATGATTTGCAGCAAATTTTACAAGCGAATGGTTTCTGATTGGTGTGAATAAATGAATGTTTTTTGAGGCAACTTGCATTGGTGAAAGCCTTTCCACATTTTTCACAGACGACTGGCTTTTTATCAGAGTGTATAAACAAATGCCTTTTCATATTATCTGATCTAGAAAATGCCTTATTACATATATGGCATGCGAATGGTTTCACCCCAGTGTGAACTTTAAAATGTGATTTCAGATGGCTTGAAGTTGAAAACAGGTTGCCACAGATTACACACAAGACCTGTTTGTCCGAAATGGAAAGAGATGAATGTCCGTTTAGATCGATTGATTTCGAGTGCCTCTCGGACATAGTTGAAGCAGAAAGTATCTTCTCACAGGACCCACTTGGACAGTTCTGCTTACTTTGAGGTTTTGTTCCACTTGTAAGAGGTTTTTCTATCGTTAAATGCTTTCTGTAATCTCTTTCAGTTGCCTTTGCGACAAGGAGATTCGTCCCCACTGTTGACTGCAACATGGTACCTTCTTCTGATTTATTTGCTTCGTTCTGTTAACTTTCCTTCTTTGAAAAATATTTCTTTTGCAACCTTTTCTAAAATGTTGATGATATCATTGATTGGTCACTTCGATTTCAATACTTGCCAATGATTTATATGAAAACTTGGTCCTCTGTCTGTTCTCTTTCCCAAGATTCTCAATATGACGACCAGTTATTTGGATTCTGAAACAAAATAGAAAAAATTATCGATTAAGGGGAGCGTAATTTGTAAATTTCTAATACAACCAGAAAATAGCACATACACTAATACAACGAGGAAATAGTCGTATAATTTAATGCAAGGAGGATCTTATTCAAGTACTATTGAAAATGGGAATTCTTTAAAATAAATCTTTACTCATTAAAAAAATATATATGTATATATTTGAAAAAATTGTATTTTTATAAATGGAAGTAAAATTCTGCGAGAAATAAATGAAAGTAAATGTTATTTTGAGAAATAGAAATAGTAGAACGTTTCTTGGAATTTAAAGAAAGAAATATGAATCATTCAATTGGTTTTCAAAAGCGTTTATTGAAATGGCAAAATTTGCCCACATTTCAAGTTCGGTCAGTTTATTTAATATTTTAGTTGTCCTAACCCCCCCCCCCCCTTCTCCTCCATCGTCGCTACTGTCACTAGTTCTTTGAATACTATCCAAAATGTCAGAATCACTGGGGTTCCAACGTTTTGGAGCTGCTGTGACCATGGAAAAAAACAAGAGAAATTTACTGAAAGGCGTGGATCACCCACTTCTGCGAAACGCAGATGGCTGCTTGTAGGAGTAAAGGGAAGAGGTTGTCCTCAGTAGGAGATATGGCCACCCCTAATGTCGATGCAGGCTTTGCACCGCCTGTCCATACTTAGAACAATGTTGTTGATAAGTTCTTGTGGTAACATCGTCCATTCCTCTGGCAGCGCCGTCTTCAGCTGGTGAACATTTTCTGGTGGTGGGTGTGGATATGCCACTAGGCGTCTCCCCAGAGCATCCCATTTGTGTTCGATGGGATTTAGATCGGCGGGGAACGGGCATGCCAATCCATACATACAATGTCCTCACTTTCCAAAGATTTTTATCAACAGCTGCAGTGCGATGAGGTGTGGCGTTATCATCCGTAAACACGAACCCCGGGCCAATGGCGCCACGGAACAGACGCACATAGGGAAGGATTACCTCAGTACAGTAGCGTGCACCGGTTACAGTACTGCCTTCCAGTGTCTGGAGTTGTGTACGTCCATCCAAAATAACGCCTCCCCAGACGAGAACACCTCGACCGCCATATCGATCCCTTTCAGTGGTGTTTGTGTGGTGATACCGTGTGCCAACCTCTCGCCAGATTAGTTGACGTTCAGAATCGCTGCTGAGACTGAATCTACTCTCATCAGTAAAGAGCACATTAAGTAAAGATTTTGTAGTTGTAACCTTTAGAAATAGTGTTGGTCCTTAAGTTTTGCACACCAGTGTATAAGAGAGAGAATATTGCCAGGTACAAAAATCATCAGTGATGGATGGTCTGCATATAAATATCTCTACCGAGATATTAATTATACCCATGATGAGGTTATTCCTCGCTATAATTTTGTTTCTCCAGGTGATTCAGGTGCTCATAATCAAAATATTGAAAACATTTTGTTATATGCCAAAAGAAAACTAAAATACCAATTTGGAACACAGGATAGTCTACTAGAATGTTATGTAAGAACCCGTTCTTAAAACGATTATTAATAATGGTTTCACCGAATTTGGAAATAGAAGTATTTTAAAAACAGTTTGCATTCCTAAATTTATCATGTTTTAACTGATATATAGATTTTGAATATGGTAGTTCAAGCAATTACCAACTGTAATTGCGTGTTTTTTTTGTTTTTTTTTTGCCTATTATCCTTAAGTAAGGTGAGGATTAGCGTAGCGACGGGGGGAGCGGTTTGGAACACTCGAAACAATAGGAGCACCGATCTGGAGCAGTTCTTAGTTAATGTACGCAGAGCATAGGCAGCACTCCATCCGTAAGGAACAATAGACCGAAACAAAACCCACTTGAGAAAGGGCCAGTCCTCAATAAAGAAGGCACTGGAGTAATGGAGTGCGCTGTTAAAAATTTCATGGGGCGATTAATGGCAGGTGAAGCGCGACGAATAATGGGTGTAGATGTGAGGTCACAAAGAAGATCTAGAAGTTCCCAGACTGCCGGAACTTCCGGCCATCCTTCTAGAAAATTCGAGAAATCTCTGGACACCGGAAGTTCTCTCTAAAAGGATGGAGGAGAGGCCCACGGCAGAATAAAGAGACGAATTGGAATACAGGGGAAAGTGATGTACAGGTCAGCGATTTGGTCAGTGGAAAGAGGGGGAAATTTTGAACAGAGAGAGAGTATTTTTGGGGTATTCTGGGCAGAGTCTTTGTCGAGTTTGGGTGGTGGTTGCAGTTCTGGGAAGATGGTAGTTGTAGTGGGAAAATTTTATTGTGAGAACTTTGTGGAACTCTAGAGTTGGAGAGAATGTTCCCTAGGAGAAGAATGGAAGTATTGCAGTAGTTATTGAATTCAGAGCAGTCAGAGAAGTTAATGCAGGTGATAGAGATACTAACCTATGGTGGAGAGGAATGGTTGTCGTCTTAGTGACCGTGTGGAGTGAAAGCCCTGAGGGAGAGTAGCGGCGAATAGAGAAAGAGTGGAGAAAAAAAATAAATAAAAAGGCAGTGCCTAGACACAGCGCAAACTGATGAAGCGAGATAAGATCCTTTGCTAATATCAGCAGTGCAGAGCCCACGGAAGAGTAACCTCAGATAGAATGCAGTATTCCACAGATGAACAGCCGTTCGCTATCCAGACTACGCCTCGTATACAGATGGATATGGCAGCCCAGAGCAGAGAGAGAGAGAGAGAGAGAGGGAACCGAGCTGTGAGAGCCACTCAGCCAACTGAGTAAGTGCTAGTGAAGTACAAAAATCTTAAACTTAGTAATGAAAAGGACTCTAGAAGGAAAGTTATTAGATGCGGGAATAAGGGTAGTGAATTTAAGTATAAGTTTAATCAATAGTTGAATAGGGAATTCTGACTGAAGTATGTATATTTCATAATATTTTGGAAGGGGAGGCAGTGTTAAAAGAAAGAGGAAGAGGTTTGTGACGGGGAAGAAAAATTACTTATATTGTTTTGTTCCCATGCTGATTTTACCTGTTGACCTACTTGGACAGTTAAGCAGTAGGAATACGGATTTGTGGATTATGAGATGTATTAAATACCTAGATCTGTTGGAACCAATGTCGAAGTACATGAAGAAACATATCAGAATTGGTAGTTTTCTTATTACAAAATATGTACACAGTTAATTGCTAGCACTCTCACAAGGACCCACTGAATAAAGTACTCAGTTTGTTGTTTGTTACCATGTAAATAGTGTCAATAAATAATGTTATATTTAGCCCATATGAGTTTGTCAGTCATTTTGAACCTCAGCCAGTCCGTGAGGGGAATGCATTATTACTGAAAACCCCCTTGGGTCTAGAACCTTCTGAGAGATTAACAAATCAGGTGTAAAGTGAAAGGGCACAAAAAGGGGGCATAGAAAGTTCAGAAAAAGAAATTAATTAAATAAGACATAGAATAGGGAGTTGGAATTAAAAAGGAAAAATAAAGGAATTAAAATAAAATAAAATAAAAAGTAATAAAACACACAACTCCCCCCCCACAGTTATGAGTTTCTATTTAGAAGAAAAATTTCTAATGACAAATTATTTAATTACCTTATTTTAGAAAGTAAGTCACTAGCAATCGAATATGCAAATAGGAGGATATATATATCTATATATATTTTTTTAACTGATAACAGTAAAAATAAAATTTTCTGAAAAGAACTTCACAGGGTTAAGGGGAAAACTCACTATTATCACCCCATGCGGACTCACATTGTACTAAAGCACATTTCTGGAGATCACTGCCATAAAACAAAAAACACAATTTGTACTTTATTGGGCTTTTCTGTTAGTGCATCTAATTAAAAACGGGTTGTAAACACGATCTTATTGCATTTGCGATAATACCAATAGGTGGAATTCTGTGAGTTGTTACATTATGGCCAAATGTGTGTCCCCTTCACTTGAAATCCTCAGTTATATATAAAAAAAAATTATAAATAACGTAATGTAAGTCCTAAGTTACGTAAGTCGGGGACTTACTGTATCGAAAAATGTTCAGCAACCTACGTAACATAATGGCGATAGACAAAGAGCTTACCACGCACTACTCGCATATCAAATACGATGCTTTCCTTTACCTTTTAAGATGTTGATTTTAAATTTAATATCTTCCCTTTATTTTTTACAATGTCCCGTTTGATTTGGTCACCAATTGATTAGAGATTTAACGGATTTTTTGTTGTCATACTGCATTAAAGTGAATATATCTTCAATTACAATTTTCCTTAAGCATTCTTGGTTTATAAGAATACAGAGAGCCTCTTTTGAAATGGATTTCTAAAATTAATAATTGATCTTGCTCCCTTGGGCCAAAATTTCGGGACACTAAACTCAACAACATCGTACTTACAGGTTTCACCAGGTCGGGCCAGCTTATTCAATAAACTTTTCTGTTCAGAACATTCCAATCCCTTGCAAACTATAACTGAACCCTATTTGAACTTTTCCCCTCCGGTCTACGTAATCGCTGTTACTCCACTCACCACCAAAGCCCGAAGAAAAACAAAACCCGTTTTGCCCGCCACTCAATTCCTTATATTCCAACTTATATTCACATTTCTCCTCCCCTTATTTTTCTCTAATCCCCACTAATCCCGTCGACCTTGAGTTTTTAACGCTCTTTCTGCCCACTTTGCCATATAACTCCTCTGGCTTGTTCATTTCTCGGAAAACGGTCCTTGACCTTTTATGGGTCAAAGTTCCCTTCCTAGCTTTTGCTCACTTCCTTGGAACATTTACTGCCCATTTCTATTTTATTCGAATAAATAATTGCTAAATTTAGCTAACCTATTTTTAGGTATAATATCCAAAATTTTATTATAAATGTAATATATATATTTTTTTCATTACTGATAAGCCAGAGCTTACAGTTTTTAGGAACTCCTGTTAGATTAAAAAACAAAGAGGGATTTTTAACGTTTTAATTTTCATAAATTTAAAAAACTCAACCATTCGTTATTCACGTACCAGAAAATGTTTTTCAAGGCACCACCAGTGGTACGCGTACCACGAAGCGAGAAATGCTGCAGATTAACCGTTAATTCATGCTTTCAACTGCTTAAAGGCCACAGTTGGGGACATGCCAAGTAAAGTCTGGTATATAAAGTCTTTCTATTTTATGATTTAATTGGACACTGGGCAATCTTCTCCAATAAAAAGTGAAAAGAACTCCCAGCATAAATCCAGAATTAGGAGTTGAGACTGATGCAATTCATCAATCGCAGTACATAACATTCTTCTATTCAGGAGTGACCAACTTAATTTGTCATGCGATCTACTTTTTTTCTTCAAAGTGTACCACTATCTACCAAGTCAAAAATTCATTGCACACGGTTAAAAAAGTTAATGAACACATTGAAAAATGTTGTTTATAAATTTAAAATTAATACTATTCAAAATTCTTATTTTAAATTCCAAATTCAGATCTCATAGAGTTCTCACGTAGAACGCATGCATAACTGGTAATCTTGTGCTAATCCTCAAGAACTTTTTCATCAGTGTGACTCAACAAATGTGATTTGAAATGACCTCTTTTGGAAAAACCCTTTCCACATATTTCACAAGTAAATGGTTTTTCATGAGTATGAACCAACAAATGTCTTTTCAAATTATTGGTTTGGGAAAAACTTTTTCCACATATTTCACAACGAAACGGTTTCTCACCAGTGTGAATTTTGTTATGATCTTTCAAATGATGAGACCTTGAAAATGATTTGCCACATACTTCACAAGGGAAGGGTTTCTCCTGGGTATGAACCACTAAATGATCTTTTAAGTGATGTGAATACCGAAATGATTTGCAGCATATTTTACAAGCGAACGTTTTCTGATGGCTGTGAACTAATGAATGTTTTTTCAGGCTACTTGAATCAGTGAATGCCTTTCCACATAATTCACAGAGGAATGGCTTTTTATCAGAGTGTAAAAATAAATGTGTTTTCATATAATCTGACCTAGAAAATGTCTTACTACATATATGGCATGTAAACGGTTTCTCCCCGGTGTGAACTTTAAAATGTGCATTGAGATTGCTGGAAGTTGAAAATAGGTATCCACATATTTCACACGAGAACTGTTTGTCCGAAATACAAGGAGATGAATGTTCGTTTAGATCTTTTGATTTCGATTCTCTTTCGGGAATACTTGAAGCAGAATGTATCTTCTCGCAGGACACAGTTGGACAGTTCTTAATTTGAGTTTTTGTTCCTCTTTTAAGAGGTTTTTCTCTCGTTAAACGCTTTCTATTATTTTTTCTTTCAGTTACCTTTGCAATAAGGGAATTCGTCTCAAATGTTGGTTGCAACATGGTGCGTTCTTCAGATTTATTTGCTTCCTTTGGTAAACTTTCCCTTTGTGAAAAATGTTTCTTCTTAATTTCTTGAGCACTCATTTCTAGAATGTTCATGAAATCACTGATTGCTCATCTCGATTTGAATACTTGCCAATGATTTTTAAGAAAAATTGGTCCTCTATGTGTTCTGTTTTCCCTGTTTCTCAAAATGGTGAACAATTATCTGGATTCTGAAAAAAAAAAAGAGGAAAATTAGCAATTAAGGGAAGAGTAATTAGTAAATTTCAAATAAATCTGAAAATAGCACATATAATACAACAACTAAGAAATAATCACATACACTAATGCATCGAGGGCCCTATTCTCATGAATAGGACCCTCGATTCACGCTGCATGGCCGCATGGAAAACAGTACAAATCTTTAGTTTCTTTGGAGTCAGCCAATTTCTGTGTGAAAATTCACGATTATCATGGGGTTTTTTTTTTTTTTTTTGGTTTTTTTTTTCAAAGCACTCTATAGAAAATTGACGTCGGTCCTCGGACAAAGAATAAGGAAAATATCGATGTACACTGATCATAAAAAGAGATGTTCAAGTTTGTTTTAATACTCAAATATACTGTATTTCAGGAATGTTTTCATCCCTGAAGGCCTCGATGCAGAGTGTCAAAATTTGCCAGATTTCATTTTTAGAAAGTTTATTTTACATGTTAATTGTTCTAACCCCTTCCTCCATCGTCACTGCTGTCACTAGTTCTTTGAATACTGTCCAAAATGTCCCATTTTAAGCTAACAAGAGAAATTTACTGAAAGGCATGGATTACTCAATTCTGAGAAAAGGAGATGACTTGTTGTAGGAGTAAAGGGTTGCGTTGCTACACCTCCCTAGCCGAGTGGTCAGCTCTTTGAGTAGATCGGGGTTCAAGCCCCTGATTGCTATATACGGTCGATCTACCAACCCGCACTGGACCAGCGTGGCAGATATTGGTCCATTTCCCTCACCATGAATTGTTGAGGAGTCAACCATTCTGCAGTGGGTTGATAATGGCTGCAGTTTACTTTACTATGCAGAAGTCCCGCTGGTCAGCTGTCCGCAGCCGCAGGCATGTTTCCGATGCGAGCATTGGCTCTGGTCAACCTACGATTTTCTACCATAAGCATCCTATTAGAGATTAGGAGAGTGATTTTCCTTTATCTGGGAAATTCATCTGTTGTTTCGAAGAAATGAGTCATCCACACTTTCACTTGTCTCTGTTTACATGGCAACTACAAGTGGTCCCTAATTTCAACTTTGTTTTAACTGTTGTGCAAGTAACCTTAGAGTGTTTAAGTTACAGTGTCCTTGAGTGTAGTGTGAAAAAGTGGAAGTGCTTAATACTGTAGATCGCAGCGTTAAAAATGAAAGGAATCGCTTTAAAATTTGATGTCCCTGCCAGTAGCGTGTCAACCATTCTGGAAAACCCTGTTTTGATTTTCAAACTTTTTGAGGAAACGGCACCCACTTGGAAGCGTGTGAAATTATGCCTTTGGGAAGATGTGGATGAAGAAGTTTTTAAGTGGTGAAGTTGATTCGAGACCAAAACATGTCTTATCATGGCTTTAATAAAAGAAAAGGCTATGGAGTACGCATCTTTTCTGGGACACAAAACATTCGAAGCCAGTTCTGGTTGGCTGGACAAATTTCCACTTTCATTAGAAGAAGCACTAACATTTAAAGGTGACAAGACACTGACGTTTAAAGGTGATAGGTGGTAAAAATAGTAAGGAGAGAATTGCACTCTTGGTTGCAAATATGGCTGGTAAAGATAAACTGAAGCTTTTGGTAATAGGAAAAAGTAAATAATCCCGAAGTTTCAAAGGAATAGAGTCTTTAAAGTTGGACTACAACTACAACGAAAAACCTTGAATGATAAATGAATGTTTGAGCAGTAGATTTTAAATTTCTATAGAAAGACAAAAGAAAACAGAAAAATCGCGTTGATTGTCGACAATTGCCCTGCCCACCTTCATTGGGTAATTTCGAAACTTGCAAGTGTGAAGCTTGTTTTCTTCTTTCCGAATAATTCATCTTAACTACAGCCAATGGACCAAGGCATTATCAAGAATTTGAAAATGCACTACCGAAGGCAGATACTGAGAATAGAAACCAACCATCCTATAGATTTTCAGATGTGCATATCAGAGTTGATTAAAGTGTGGAGTCAAGATGTGACGGAAACAACGATTAAGAAAGTTTCACAAAAGCAGGTTTTGCTAAAATGCTAGTTAACTACTAGAAGACATTGAGCAATCTTGGGAAGAATTCCAATCGAGGTTTGATCAGTGGCGAAATTGTTCTTGACGAATTTTTAGGAGTTCATAATGATGTCATAGTAGCTGAATATCAGAGTGAATCCAACGTTTTGGAGCATATTTAAAGAACTGGTGACAATATCGACAATGAGGGCAATATTAAACCTTCCAAGCATGAAATGTTGGCAGCATTTGAAACTTTGCACTTCAATGGGAAGAAAATGTAACAGAAAATATATCTGAGTGTTTAAACAAATGCGTATATTTTTATGAACGGTGTACAACAAAAAATATAAATATTTAAATGTTAGAAAATCTATTCGTTCCAATCAATTACTATATTTCTCATTTTTAGTATTTTTCATTGCTGAAAAGGTCATATTTCTTTATAACGAATTTTTTAAGGGAACGAAATGTAATTACCAAGAGGAATTCAGAAAACTTTGCTATAAAGAAGTTCTTTGAAGAGAGGTTGTACTGTAATTAAATCAAAAATGAAGCAATTTTAAAACACTTAAGTGTTCGAGAAGCCTCTTAAACTCCTAGGGCCAGGACCGTGCCCTCCCCACTGTAATTCGATATGATTTAATTGGATGGACACTGGCTAATCTACGCCAATAAAAAGTGGAAAGAACTCACGGGATAAATTTGATCACAAATGAATATATTCCTAAAAACTGCCATTTTCGACACAAATTCCTAATTATTACTCAGGTGATCTGACAAAATTAAGAAGGGTATGGCGCGTCAGTATAAATTGACCTTGAATTTAATTGCAGGTGTACACGTTTCATAAAAAAGCCCACTGTAAAGGGCCCCATTGCGAAGCTCACATTGGATTTAAAGTAGGATAAATTAGCAATAACGTACCCAACCTTGATTTTTCCGAGGGCGTGGATTGATGCAGCAAGCGTTGTCCTCCGAAGAGGTCACGTGAGATATATGACATCACTATCGGTCATGTGACTACGTGCGGAGACAATCGACGAGCCTGCGCCTTGCCATCGTAAACTGGTCAGATGACATCAATGGCGTTATGCGCACACTTTTCTTCGAACTCAGCAACTAGCAGTCTGGCAGAAGGTACATCAATGGTGCTATTCCACTGTTGCTTTCCTCGGATGTCGGCAACCAGCAGTCTGAGAAATTGGGGGCCCGCTCTTGTACATGTGCGAAGTAGCGCTAAAATGAATGCATTCTTTCCACTGGCTGCCTGCCACACATACCTCCACGGAACTGACTAAAGCTAGTCACGTGGTGTCAAACGTCATGCACATAAGCTGGTCACGATCCACTGTGCCACTGCGGGACTAAAGAAACGTGGGATCACGCGATGTACGACTGCCATGAATAGGATGCGTTCCGGCTAAGCTTTGCCACTAAAATCAAAGATAATCCCCCGGCACTGTGAGTACCTGATTATAATGGACGAGCAGAGCTTTGCTGAGTTTGCGCAGTCTGTTTTCACTGTTAGACGGGTTAGGCACTCGAACAACACCCATTGAAAATAAAACTTAGGAAATTTCCTAGGTATGACGCACTTCTCAGAAATATTTCATACCGAAGACAACCTAATCTCAGACCTCCTGGATGTGACTCTCTCTCTACGGTGTATCAAGAAAATGAACGTACAGTGATGATTTTTTTAAAGAGATGTATTTGTAATGGGAATACTCCTCAGCCTACAAGTAATTTTTTGTGGTTGTTGTTTGCTTTTTAGGAGCATTAGCAACTAAAGCAATATTGCTCCAGGGATATGCGGTGGTCATTCCCTGACCTTTTGGCATCCTCCGTATTTGGTGGTCACGGGCTCGAACCCCAATCTAATCAAGAAGCGTGTGCTATGCACTACTGCTCCTGCTCACCTGGCTACGAAGGCGCCAATTTTTTGGTGGTAAAACTACCTTGTATACTATGCTGCCAACAAAATTAGAGGTAGGAATTTCTGCTGTCACCGAGCCACCGGTGCGAGAACTCCCGATAACCTCAATCAAGGTAGGATTTGCTGCTGGCACCTGTATCTGGTGCAGGATCCCTCGCTAACCCAACTGCACCTGCATACTTTAGGATGGACCAGTTGCTGCAGACGCCTTGAGTGTTTACATAGGTCTTGTGCTGCTGCTGCTGACACTTTCAGGTGTGCGATGCCTGATACCTGCATATCGCATTATGGGTCAGACCAAATGGCGCACCTCTTCGCAGGGTACTCCATTTCTTCAAGCTTGCTTCTCTTTCCCCTGATTCTGGGTGGGCTTCCCAAACTAGGGGTATCCAATCCTTCACTTCCTCTCTACCTACCTGAACTGGAGGACGCCTTTTTTCTCGTCCTCCCTTCTTCCTCGCCCCTTTTACTCTCATCCTTCAGCTACCTCCCTCACTCACTCCCTCAGGAAGCTCAGGTGACCCCTAATGGAAAGCAGCCAGAGTACTGTGGACAGCCTGACTCACCCCCCAGTGGTGGTGGGGGCAACGTGGAGTCTCACTAGAGGCTATGAGGCCAAAAAGTCACCATAAACAACAGAACCCAACGCTAAACTAAACATGCAACACACAGCACGTTTCTGGCTTTTACAGAGTCTCTGTATTCATCACAAGAGTACTGATGGCACAGATGTCGGAAACCACAGTTGGCGCCTTACCCAAACACTAGGCCACTATGATTGATTGCCTGCCTGCCGGCATGGCACGCATTCGGTGGCACTAAAAGGAAAACACAGCAATCATAAAGAATACTTATGATAAAAGCACATCAAAAATTACACGGAAGGGATACCCATGTTAAAGTTAGAGCCAAGATGCTGTCCTTGCAAAGAGCGATGCTAATTAGCCACACAACGTTGATGTCACACTACCTCGATGAATGCTCTACAAGTAATCTCGGAGATGATTCCACTAGATTTATATATAGCATACAAAGGTGTGCTCTATCATCTCAAGAAAGGTGTATCTACCAAAAATGCACATTGACAGTAATCCTGTTATGGACCCGAAGAAAGAAAAGTTAAAACTTTGGGCAAAGTTTAATGAGATTTGGCAGGTCAGGCGGCTGGAAAGTGAGACTGAAAAAAACTATAAAGAAATTTATTAGAAATGCTATGTTTGTACAAGACAAGAAGAGGATGGTATGGTCCTATCCTTCAATGACTACCTCCTTCATTAAAAATGGTCATGGTTCCCTAAATGAAAAACTTTTCAACTATGGACTGGTGGCCACTCCCTTCTGCTTCTGCGCACGCTGTTTTATTGTCCAGCCTATCATGAAGAAATGGCTGATTTATTTAGTTCTTTCCCAAGTGTCAATGAAGACAATTCGTTTGTTTTTGTTGAGAATGCCAAACACTTTGAAGCTCTGCAAAAATTGATGGGTTTTGTGTCTGTTTTTAGCAGGAATCTCCTGAGCCGACCCACTTGTTGAATTTAAATAGGTTTTTATTAATCCTGGTGTATATTATTATTTATAAATTTTGGATTAACAGGACATGTTAAAATATAGCAGTTTATAGAGTACACCTCATGGAAGTAAACTTCTTCTGAACGTATATAGCAGTTTCTAGATTACTGTGGGATTATTAAGGTTATGGCTGGTTTCGGGAATTTAATGGGTTGAATTTAAACATATTAATGAATAAAAGTAAAAGTTCTTTAGGGTTTTCGGTTAGGCCTTTGAGTTTCTTTGTTGCATATTTAAATCTAATCTTTGTTTGTATTTTGATGCACTTTTATGTTCCTCCCTTGAAGCTAGTGGAAGGCTTTTCTTGCACCTTTGACAAGTAATGTCATGCGTATAATTAAAATTGGAGTTATCTTGCAAAAAAAAATTAATTTTATTGTTATTATTTATTTATTATTATTATTTTTTTGAGATTATGTTAGTTTCAGTTTAAATATGTATATCTTAAGCTATTTCAGACAGAGACTGAGATGCCTTGACCTTCCCTGGGTTCTGGGGATGATATTTGCTGTTTAATCTAATAATATTAGTAAATTAATAAGAGGAGTTTACCTCAATATAGTACGTGGAACACTTCCGTATGATACCCTCCAGAAATTAAAACGGAAAAAACGAAAAAATCGACAACTTACCGGTACATTAAAGTAAAATATAAATAATTAAAAAATTAAAGTAAAATATAAATAATTAAATAATCAATTTAACACAATTCAAAATCAATTCAAAACAATTAAAATTCAAATTAACGCAATTAAAAGAATCTAACGAAAATATTCAAAACGATTTTCCTTCCTGAAGCTGACAATGCTTTTCGACCGACTGTCGTGATCACAGGAATGAAAATTACCGAATCAGGCTAAACCTGCAACTTAAATAGTGATTATATGTCTTCGCGCATGCGCGTAAAGGTCCACGCATCGGAGATCAAATATGGCCGCCGAACATTAACAGAATTCTCGTGTAATTTAATTTCAACGGTTTCTGCAATTAATAGTCGCGTATAATTACGTTGAACATTAAGTATTTTGGCCTCGTTAAATAAAAAAGTATGTTTTTCGTTAATGGCATGAAAGGCTAATTCTGACGCTGCTGAACGAGAAGCACGAACTGAGGCTTCGTGTTGATTTACACGAATATTAAGAGAAAACCGCGTCGAACCCTGGTAAGACGAGTCGCAATCACCGCAAGAAATGTTGTATACTAGATCATTAATTTGTGTTGCGAATTAGCCAGAATTAGCTGGCTGATTCTGTTGCGTCAGAATTAGCCTTTCATGCCATTAACGAAAAACATACTTTTTTATTTAACGAGGCCAAAATACTTAACGTTCAACGTAATTATACGCGACTATTAATTGCAGAAACCGTTGAAATTAAATTACACGAGAATTCTGTTAATGTTCGGCGGCCATATTTGATCTCCGATGCGTGGACCTTTACGCGCATGCGCGAAGACATATAATCACTATTTAAGTTGCAGGTTTAGCCTGATTCGGTAATTTTCATTCCTGTGATCACGACAGTCGGTCGAAAAGCATTGGCAGCTTCAGGAAGGAAAATCGTTTTGAATATTTTCGTTAGATTCTTTTAATTGCGTTAATTTGAATTTTAATTGTTTTGAATTGATTTTGAATTGTGTTAAATTGATTATTTAATTATTTATATTTTACTTTAATGTACCGGTAAGTTGTCGATTTTTTCGTTTTTTCCGTTTTAATTTCTGGAGGGTATCATACGGAAGTGTTCCACGTACTATATTGAGGTAAACTCCTCTTATTAATTTACTAATATTATTATCAACGTAGAACATATTGAGTATTACAGCTCTGATTCATACTTTTAATCTAATAATGTATAGTTTGGACAGCTTGTGAAAATAAATGCATCCACTACTTGTGCACTTGATAGTAAAATCAGGACAGGCTGTATGGCTTAGGGACGGGCGCCAGAAAGCGACTGCTCAGGAGCCAGTCGCTCTGGTGGCGTAGATGCCTGAAACAACATAACCTAAACAAATACTTCACAATACACAAACACACAACATAATCAGGCCTTTTGACAGAATGCTGTTATTATCACAGATTTCCAAGGTGGAGCATGACTTATGTCATAGGTTCCATCCAAAACAAGAAATTTATACATACATATTTTTGTTTAATATCTTTGATATTTCTTATATCTCGAGAATGTACAAATAAGGAGAACTTATAATGCCAACCATCTCCATCAATGAAATGTCCACAATCTTGTTGGGGGGGGGGGCCTAGGCTCTCTGCGATCTTTGCAAAGGCATGAATTCCTTTAAGAAGTTCATTACAGAATTTAACAATTCTTAGAAGATTACTTACATCTTAGAAGATTATTTACGGCTCACATCCTCCAAATGTACAACACCCTGAAGATTGATTCCCACAAGTTCTGTGATAATAAAGTATACAGGTCTAAGATGATACAGGACATGTACCATCACATACAGCTGTAGCAATCTCCTGATTATTACTTTCAGGATGGAATTTCCGTTTAATTAGACCCTACTTAATTAGCATAATGTAGATCTCTGTAAGGTGGTAAATAAATTCTGTTGGATGCTTGACGTTTCCATGCCTATCATATCAAGTATCCGGTTCTGACAATACTGTCCACAATAAATAAATGTCAAGCAGAGTTAATAGCTAATCAGATTGGTGAGGCGTGACCACCATTTAAAAAATCCACGCTGTATTTGCCATATGGGTCTACTCCTGTTATTTCTTCAATGCAATCGAATGTGATTAGAAAGATTTTGCACCATGCTCACCCTGCTTCTTGCAATCTCAACCGCAAACAAATTTTTGCCCTTAAGGCATTGAAACAAGACTCATCCATCGTCATCCTACCGACAGATAAAGGACGTCGAACAATCGTAATGAATCGCTCAAATTACGAGATAACAACCTTACTGCTCTTGCAGGATACTTCTGTTTACCAACCCTTAACCGTTACTCCCATCAAAGCCTTGGAACGATGGGAGTCGAAAGTGAACATCCTCGTCAACAGTTGGTTTAAACAGAAGAAAAAAAAACACAATCCACACGTAATCGCCTCCGTGCTTCCAGCTGCCGGATTCCACAATTCTACGGACTACCGAAGGTTCACAAAGAAGGTATACCGTTAAGACCCATTGTCATCCAAAATGACAGTGCGCCGAGCCATTGGGCACTTGTTGTGCAGGAATAGTTTGAGGAACACAGTTCTGACTTCCGGCGTATCGATTGGCCTCCGAACTCCATCGATATTAATCCCATAGAGCACTTGTGGGACACTATGGAAAGGCATATCAGGCGTCTGGATACGCCAATCAACTCCATACCTGCATTGCTGACCGCATTACACACAGCTTGGTTGGTCATACCTCCCGAACGCTTCCGACATCTTGTTGAATCAATGCCACGTCGGATAGTTGCTGTACTGAGGGCAAAAGGAGGATCTACGAACAACAGGATGAAGTATTAGGTAGGTGGTCATAATTCAGTGATCACTCAGTGTACAGTAGTATTCATGAAAAACATTTTGGTTCTGCTAATTGGGTCAAGGAATGTTGTGTAGGTCATTGCCCACCACTAACCTTTCGGAGGTAGCCAGACAGTCCCAAAACTGCTGGCTGGTCTCTGCTAGGGTTGCCAGAGCTTCCTGACAGAGACTACAAAAAAAATAAAAAAAAAACAGAGGGGAGTTGAAAAATGAAGATATAGTTTAGGGGGAGATAAGAGGGAGAGAGGATGAACTTTGAGGACGACAGCGAAGATGAGATGGAAATGTCTCAATTAGGCAAAAGAGGGGGAAGGAGAAATGAACAAAAGTGACAGTGCAAGGGAGCACTGCATAGGTTACCATTTGCCAGGCAGAGTCAAGTCCGGGTTATTTTCTTTCATTCAAGTCTAGATGATGTTAAGATTTTTAGATCCAGTGATCGTCGGATGGTTAAAAGTTTATGTCCTAGACAGGGTTTACTGCTTTTCTGACAGGTCCTGGGTGAAGCGGGCGAAGCCAACATGGTCTTCTTTGTTTTGCAGTAATTGGTACACAAGGTTTTTTGGAAGATAGAGTATCCTTTTGAGTACAGTACATCGTACATTATAACCTCGTAGATTTCACAATCATACAAAAGACGATCCCAGTTTCCAGAGGAGCCGAAACGACACAGTGGGTGGTCAATGATACCCACCGCTTCCAATTTTTCCTTGGTCGGTGGCCAATAAGAAGGAACGAGACATACGGGCCAGAGGAAAAGCACGAATGTGACTCTGGATAGGTTCTGAAAATTTCAGGGATATATTTTTTAGTGATATTTCCTTTAGTAGAATTAGTCCATCTTGACTGCCAAGTCTGTATTAAGTGTTGTGTAACCCACTTTTTCTCTGCTCTGGTATTGTTGGCAGGATCAGTTGTGAATCCAAGGCATCTCCCCTTGGAAAGACTGTGCAGCAACCCACGTCTGACAACCTCCAAGTCCATTGGAATTGAACCTGCAGAGCGTGGGTGCTGACGATGCAACAGCCCCTTGTAATGGTAAGAAGGATGGCACATTGTATCGTTTCTAGTTTCAGCCTGTTTACAGCCGTAATAACATTGTTAAACCAGACCCTAGATCCATAACTGATAATGTGCACAAAAACAACACCATAGTAAAGACAGAGTGCATGGTCTTACAGGTCCCAATCTCGTCGTGATATTTTATTTACTAGTGCAGTGTAGTTGCGAATTTTCTTTGTAAGGTAGTTCAGGTGCGGAGTGAAGAAGAGATTTATATCCAATATTTTGTCGAGATATTTAAGTTCTGTGGACGGTCGAATAGTCCTGTTCTGTATCTATCTTTGTGATGGTCTTGTGTGATGGAGCGTCCCGTTCAGTAGTGGGGAGTTTGTTTCTGCAGATGAGATGTGTCGGTAATTATGATCAGCCCATTTCTGCAGGGTGACAAGAGCCCTGTTTACTGTTTCTAGTTGCTGTCAGGAGTCCGCTGCCAGGGTAAGGACCACATCATCTGCCTAGGCCTGGGGAGCAACATCTTGTAGGTTCATGGTTAGAAATCTGTCTGGTCCATAGGACAGACCCCAGGATTGAATCATGGGTACATTCTCTGTGGACTTGTCGGGAAACCGAGCTGTATGGTGCATTCACTATTACTATTATGGTCTGGTTGGCTGAACGGAGAATGCTGGAGATGATTGGCCACCAAAGCAAATCAAACGCCCTGGCAAAATCGATTGAGATTACCAGAAAATACTTTTAGGTGGAGTTTCTGGCAGCAGAGATGATGCTTTCCAGTGCATCCACAGTCGTCTGCGCGGTAGCACAGCGGCAGCCTCACCGTCCTCCCCACACCGTGTGAAAAAGGCCCGGGTTCAAATCCCGTCGATGACGCGTGGAACTTTAATGGGGGGTTTTCACTACGTCGCTGAGCTTGTCTCAGGCGTAGATAGCAAGGTTTTTTCCCCAGAAACTGGAGTTTTTCGTCCAGCAAAACAGACAAATCTACCATTAACAGACATACGACACAAAGCATGGCAGATGAATTTAATTATTCAAGTGGCCTAAATATAGTAATAATTAGTGCATCCACAGTGGAGGAGCTCTCTTTAAATCCGTGTTGGTTTGATGATAGTAGGCCTGGATTGTTATAGTGGGTGACTATTCTGTTATGCAGTAGGTGTTCAAAAACCTTACTAAAAACTGAGAGAAGTGCTACGGGTCTCTAAAAGTTTGGATGGTCGTGTGACTTGTTCGGATTTTTCAGGACGAAGCGTACATTGACTTCTTTCCAGGCAGATGGGAAGCGGCTGGTGTGTAGGCAGTGTTCAAAGAGTTTTAGTATATGATATGGGATGTATTATACCACGTTTTTTATTATTTCAAGATCTAGGAAGTCCAGTCCAGTCCAGGCGTTCTGCGGTACCTAATCTTGGCATTTGCAAGAGTCAGTTCTTTCAGAGTGAAGGGAGGTTCGGTCTGTTGAGTTCAATATACTTCATTTTCAAGGCGGTGCCGAACTTGGGATGGCCATCCGCTTGTAAATATTGTCGAAGATATTATTTATTGTACTTTGCCAGGTTGCTCTCATTGTGCTGTCTGCTAATTTAGTTCTTGGGATTATTTCACACCTACTGACTGTTGGTAGTCACTTTGTAATCACCTTCCACGGATCCATGTTGCCCGTTGTGAAAAGAAGGCCACCCAAGATTACTTCTTTCGCTTCTGAATAAGAGCAGTGTATTCGTCACACACTGGTCTATATCGTTACCGGAGCAGCTAGGCCTCCGCATTGGGCCAGGTTTTTCGGGCTGCTGGAATGTCTTCCTTTTTTGATTGATCTCACGTCTAAGCATCTGCAACTCTGGGCACCACTAAGGAACAACGCCCGGCATAGGGTTCTTCTTCCTAATTGCTGTGTTACATGCGGCCTTAATCAGGTTTGTGATTTCGCCTTGATGTTGATCAGGTCCTATCTGAATTGGGTCTTCAAGTTTACGTCTGCTTGCGTGGGCCCTCAGTGCTTCACGGAACAGCAGTCTTCTTTATTAATAGCATATCTGGGCATGAGCTTTTTCAAATTTGGATGCCAGAAATGGAGTGTCTCATTTGAAAGGTAATCACCCTGTGGTCAGAGAGTAGTCTGGGAAATGCTAAGTTGAATATTAATTTTAATTAAACATAAATACTAAGTCGTCCAGTAGCCATAATTTTTATTTTTATTTTTTTTTTGTTGGCTGCTTTGTTTGAGCAACCATGGAGCTGGATTGTTGGCATCCACTGGTATTGCACTAGTTCTGGTGAGTGTGGGATTTGTGGGAGAAGCACGGATACAATTCATACAAATAATACATTATGAATAAATTATTCAAATGAAACCGAATTAAAACGGGATTTTAATAAAACAACAGCTGAACTTAAAAAAAAACCCGTTTGGTTCTTCAAAGTGTTAAGAGAAATTTTGGTTTCGTCTTTGAAGTTAAAATCGAAATGTGATTTTACACTAGATCTTCCACAATACATTATATTTTAAACAGGAGATGGATTATCATTGGTATGCATGACCAAATGCCTTTTAGGTCTATATTTAAGGAAAAAAACCTTTTCCACATATTTCGACAGTAAATGGTTTTTCCTGAGTGTGAACCAACAAATGTCTTTTCAAACTATTCCTTTGGGAAAAACGTTTCCCACATATTTCACAACGAAATGGCTTCTCACCAGTGTGAATTCTGTTATGATATTTTAAATGATGAGATCTTGAAAATGCTTTTCCACATACTTCACAAGTAAAGGGTTTCTCCCGGGTATGAACCAGTAAATGGTTTTTTAAGTTATGTGAATACCGAAAAGATTTGGAGCAAATTTTACAAGCAAAGTTTTTCTGATGGCTGTGAACTAATGAATGATTTTTCAGACCACTTTCCTTGGTGAATGCCTTACCACATATTTCACAGATGAATGACTTTTTATTAGAGTGTATAAGTAAATGTCTTTTCAAAACACCTGACCTAGAAAATGCCTCACTACATATATGGCATGTAAATGGTTTCTCCCCGGTATGAACTTTAAAATGTGCTTTCAGATTTTTTGAAGTAAAAAATAGACAGCCACATATTTCACAAGAGAACTGTTTGTCAGAAATAAAAGGAGATGAATGTCTGTTTAGTTCTTTTGATTTCGACTGTCTTTCGGGTATACTTGAATCAGAATTCATTTTCTCGCAGGACACAGTTGGACAGTTCTGCTTATTTTGAGCTTTTGTTCCTCTTATAAGATGTTTTCTCTCTTAAAATGCTTTGTGTTACCTTTGCGACAAGGGAATTCGTCTCACCTGTTCACTGCAACATGGTACTTTCTTCTGATTTATTTTCTTCGTTTGGTTCATTTTCCTTTTTTGACAAATATTTCTTCTTAATTTCTTTCACACCCGTTTTTAAATGTTGATGAAATTACTGATTGCTCACTTCGATTTCAATACTTGCCAATGATTTATAAGAAAAATTGGTCCTCTGCCTGTTCTATTCCCGATGTTTCTTACTAAGCTGACCAATTATTTGGATTCTGAAAAAAAAAAAATAGGAAAATTATCGATTAAGGGAAGAGTGATTTGAAATTTCTAATACAACCAGAAAACAGCACATACACTAATACAACTAGGAAATATTCATATACATTAATTTTTTTTTTTTTTTTTTTTTTTTATGTGAACCCCAAAACACGAGAGGTATTAGAACCTATAATACTTAGTACCGTTCTTGGGTTGGAGGTCGAGAAGACGAAACAAGATATTTGTTGACATTGGACTTGAACTTCTGTAGATTATAATTTTCAGGAAATACGTATGAAGGAAGGTTGTTCCAGAAAACGGCAGTTGAATGAATAAATGAGGAAGATGAAAAGTTGGTTCTGTGGGTTTCAAGTTGGACAGTAAATGGATGTTGGCTGGTGGCAGCACGTGTTCGGAATGTTTTGAAAGAGAGAGCGGAAATTATAGAAGCCAATTCAGAAGAACAGTGCCCATGGAAGTATCTGTAGAAGAGGCATGCAGCAGAAACAGTGCGTCTATGAGACAGCGAGTGGAGAGACTCTGTTAGAGATGAATCATTAATTAACCTAACTGCCCTCTTCTGAATGGAATCAAGAAGCCTGAGAGAGGTTTTGGGGGCACCACCCCAGATGTGGGAACAATATTCCATGGCAGGGCGGATTTGCGATTTATACAGAGTGAGCAGCTGTTTGGAAGAAAAGAAACGCCGAGAGCGAAAGAGAAAACAAAGTTTTTTAGATGCAGACGAAGCAGAATTTGTAATATGCTTGTGCCAAGAGAGATTAGAAGTCAGGGTAATCCACAAAAGAGATATATCATTTTGCCTAGAAATCGGAGTGTCACTAAAGGTAAGCATAGGAGCAGAAGAATCCTTTTTGCGAGAAATAAGACAAGACTGAGTTTTAGAATGGTTGAAATCAACTAAGTTGTCTTTGCCCCACTGGAGAATTACCTGAAGATCGGCATTTAAGGAATTGGTAGCAGATTTTCGAGAAGTTGAAGCTGATTGAGCAGGACAAGGTTTCTCAAAATGGAAAGTGGAATGCAATATGCTATCATCGGCAAAACTATGGATAGGATTTCCAGTCAATGGAAGAAGGTCATTAATATAAAAGAGGAAAAGAGTGGGGGAAAGAACTGAACCTTGGGGGACACCGGCATTAATGGAGAAGTTAGAAGACAGAGAGCCATCTACCATCACCCTCAGTGAGCGATCAGAGAGAAAACTGAATAACCAATTACTAAAAACAGTTGGCAAACCATAAGATGGAAGCTTGTTTAGAAGACATTTATGCCAAACACGATCAAAAGCCTTTGAGATGTCAAGAGCAACTACTTGTGTTTCACCGAACCTTTCCATAGAATTAGTTCATAAATGGGTAACATAAGCCAGTGGAATATCACCAGTGGATCGACACTGACGGAATCCATACTGGCGATCGTTGATCAGACGGAAGGTTTCTAGATAGTTTAAGGGTTGACAGTTAATTGTTTTCTCCATTACTTTAGAAAGAGTACAAGTAATTGCAATGGGACGATAATTGGATGGGAGGGATTTGTCACCCTTTTTAGGAATTGGCTGGATATGAGAAAATTTCCAAGCAGAAGGAAAAACACCTTTGGAATAAGAAAGTGAAAAAAGGCGGCAAAGAATAGGAGTAAGTTCAGGAGCACAGGTTTTGAGAACAAGTGGAGAAATACCATCAGGACCTCGAGCTTTCTTAGCATCAAGATTCATCAAAATCCTTCTGATATCCTTTTGACGGAAGACCACAGGAGGCATTGAATGGACCGTGTTGGGAATGGTGGGAGGTGTTTTACCAAGATCATTAATACATGAGCTGGAAGAAAAATGGGATGCTAGAAGGTCAGCTTTATCCTTGGCTGAAGTGACAAGAGAACCATCTGGTTTGGACAGAGGTGGGAGCAGAGAGGGGCAAAAGTTGCGGCCAATAGCTTTGGCAAGAGACCAGAATGCTCGGCTACCATTTGGGCAAGAAGCAAGTTTTCTACTCTTAGCCTGTTCAACCTCTAGTTTGGACTGATTAATGACTGCTTTACAATTGTTGCGAGCTTTGGTGTAGGCAGAAAATGAAACTGAAGAATTAGAAACAAGGCAATTACGATATGCAGCATTCTTCTCTTGAACAGCCTTAGCACATTTATTGGAAAACCAAGGTTTAGATAAAGGACGAGAATTTAAAGTGGAGTGTGGGATAAAGGATTCCATTCCTGCAAGAATAATTTCACTGACACGATCTGAGCAAACATTGACATCAGAAGTTTGGAAACAGTAATCCGACCAAGGAAAAGATGAAAAGAAGTCTCGCAGGTCATCCCATTTTGCATTCTTGTAATGCCAAACAACACGAGGTTGGGAATAGCCATGAGATAAAGGTTCCATTGGAGAAGAGACAATCACCAAGTTGTGATCTGAAGTGCCTAAAGGACCTTTCACTTCGACCGTGTACTTAGACGGGTTGTTTGTGAGAAAAAGATCAAGCGTGTTGGCTGTATGATTAGGATTGTCCGGTATTCTTGCAGGTAAATGAACAATCTGTGCTAGGTCATTAGTAATTGCAAAAGCCTCAGCATCTCGACCTGCTGGGTCGGTGTGACTAGAAAACGGAAGTCAGCTGCTGTTGTGACAATTAAAATCACCAAGGAAAATTACCTCACTGTTAGGAAAGTTGGACTGGAGAAAGTCAAGTTGCAAAGAGAGGAAGTCAAAGAGCTCCAAGTGATTAGTGGAGTTGGGAGAACGGTAGAGATAACAGATGAATTTGACACAATGAGGTAGAGAGATTTTAAGCCAGAGAAGATCAAAGAGAGGAGATTCCAAATTGCCAAATCTCTGATAGGGAATATCAGAACGGACATATGCACAAGTACCACCTTTGAGGCGAAAGAAATCATACAGGAAATAATTTGGGCATCTGAGATGAGCAGTAGTTGAATCAACCGATAACTGAGATTCTGTCTGAAAAAGTACATGGGGTTTGGCAGACTGCAAGTGGAAATGGACATCGTTGAGATTAGAATTGAGACCACGTATATTTGTGAAATGAATTAGGAAGTCCTTGAGAGGTTTAGATCTTTTCGCAGATAAGCTTGCTCTATTATTTAACAATTCATGGTGTATTCAATAGTAAGAAAAAGTGGGTGGGACATGCTGTTTGAAGTAATGAAATTTTTGGATATGGCGTACATGTGGTAAGAATATACCCAGATCCTTGACATAACGTGGCCTCGACAATGCTCCCCGCATACACACTACTCGGACTCCCTCCAGTCACTATCTGGCAGAGTAGAGGTAGCAAGATTATACACTAGCTGATCCGGAAGCCTCCTAGAGAGTTACCAATAGGTTTGGTCCGGTGTACTAACTAGCGGCCGGCCTGCGAACACCGTTTTAGAGCTGTACCCTCGAAGTATTCAGTCTATCTTGTGAACTCCTCTGACCGTTTGGTCGTCCCGGAGTATAAACAGAAAATGTATTTATTTTTATTTTAAATGTAAGGAATATTGGATCTCGCCACGACGTTCATCATAACCTCAAAAGTCATCAATCATACTGCATGATGGAAGAGGTAGGGAGGGGTTGACCGGAACTTAGCTCTAGAGACTAAACATGGGTTCCACCACTTCAAGCCTCCAATAGTGCAATGCAATGATGATCCTATTCAGGGTAGTATTGAAGATGGCAATTCTTTCAAATAATTTTTTACTTATTTGGAAATATATTTGAAAAACTATCTTTTTATAAATCGAAATAATATTCTGCAAGAAAAAAAATGAAGGCAAATTTAATCCATCCGACCGCTATTGTAGAGATTATCATAAAGCAAATCAAAAAGAAATTATAAATCTAATAAATTACTTAAAAAACAGAGTTGTTTCTTGTGAATGTGAAAGAGAAGTGCAAAAAAATTATTTTTAGAAACAGAAATACGTGTTAAATGTATCATGGAATTTAAAGAAAAAAAGTATGTTAAATTAGCATCTCTCAATACTTTAACTATCTACGGTGTATCGGATATTATGAAATAAATGTCTAAAAATGTATCTCATTAACAAATATAATTATATCAGGAAAAGGTTTATGAGGGACCATGATTCAAGAAACGATCCACGTAATTTGTTTACCAAAGGATCTATATCAAAGATTTTAATGACTTCCATCGTACTCTCAAGAGGAATCTACTGAAAATAGACCATCCAGTGTGCAGTGAATGACATCTGAATACAACCAAGCTCAGAACTGCTGTAATTTAACCTATACCATTCGTGAAATTGAAGATATTGGGCATTGGCAGCTTGCCGGGAGAGTCTGGAATATTTTACACTTTTCCATCAATTACAATTTTAGAAAATGTTCATTGTGTTCTGGCGAATTTTTGTGGTTTGGAATGCACCTATATAAGTGTTTCCAAGAGGAAAAGCCTTTCTTTGAATTAACTAGTAGCACTTAAGGTACATTGCCAGTACTTTTGTTAGCTCCAATTAAAATGCATGAAAAAAAATATAGTGATTTACTTTGTTTGGAGTAAATCAGGCAATTTCCATCAGTAAATTCAGCATTATCAAATTTTTTTTTTTTTTTTTTAAACTTCTCTATAGAATAACGAAAATCTTAATGTAGACTTATTTTTGAGTACACTGATCATAAAAAGAGACGTTGGGGTTTGTTTTAATAATCACATATACTGTATTTTCTGCAATGCCAAAATTTTCCCACATTTCATCTTCGGAAAGTTTAATATCTTAGTTTTACTACCCACCCACCCTCCCTCACTCTCTCTCTCTCTCTCTCTCTCTCTCTCTCTCTCTCTCTCTCTCTCTCTCTCATCCATCATCACTTCTGTCAATACTTCTTGAATACTGTCCAAAATGTCAGAATCACTCGGGTTCCGACATTTTGTTGCTACTATGACCATGGTAAAAAAATCAAGAGAAATTTTTATGAAAGGCGACGTTCACTTATAGGAGTAAACCACAGCACAGGTTGACCAGAGGCTGTTATCTGTGTCGGGAATGGCCATGGAAAGCAATTGACTAGCGTGACTTTCAAGTGTATGGGATAGGCAGCTGCATGGGTTTTATGGACGCTGCTTACCTTACAGAAGGGTAATGCCTTTAATCCAGCAGTTCTCAACAGTTTTTAATACTTCAACCACCAAAACCATAACCAAAAATATCGTTACTACTCGTTAATATTTGTATTAAGAGGAAAAATCAATAATAATGGCATAATAAGTCTATTTTGTAAATTTTACATATTTTCATTTCACTTTTAATGTAAAAATTAAACAAACAAATATTAAAGAAAACCAAACAAAATAAACTATAAAATACTTGATTAACATCGCGAGATAATATAAGATTTTAAGCTTTCTTAATGTTTTCTTAAAGAATACTTTAATACTTCCTTTCTTAACAAGACGTTAAGATTTTAAGCTTTCTTAATATAAGATATAGCTATTCGCTCGAAGTTTCAAGAAACAAAATATTTGAAAACCAACACATGATTTGTGAACTGTTAGATTGACCAAAAAGATAGGTAAAACATGTAATTATTAACCTTTGGAGGAGAAAATTTTTAACTTTTTATTTTTCATTAAATTTAAAAATTCAACCATTCTCAATTCACGTATCAGCAAATCTTTTTCCAGATGTCACCAGGTATTGTAGTTTAACCGTTAATTCACGCTTTCAAATTGCATCAAGGCCAGATTAAGGCACATGCGCACAAAGTAAATTCTGTTATAATCTGCTCGTTTTATGAAAATTTCCTTCGTTCTAAGCAAAGTATTTGAAATGTAATTACCAAGACCAATTCAAAAAAGTTCGCTATAAAGAAGTTTGTTAAACAGAGGTCCCACTGTTGTTAAATAAAAGAATGAAGCAATTTTAAAATACATACATAACTGGTCGCGCGCACCCTTAAATTGCTAGGGCGGGGGAAGGGATTGATTTAATTGGATGGACACTGAGTAATCTTCGCCAATAAAAAGTGAAATAAACTCAGAGGATAAATTTGATGAAGAAAGAATGAATCAACTGATCTGTTAAAGTTAAGAAAGGTATGAGGCGTCAGCATAAATTGACCTTAGATTTAATTGCAGGTGTACATGTTTCATAAAAGCCCACTGCAATGGTCTCCATTGCGAAGTCACATTGGATTTAACGTATGATAAATTAACAATAACAAACCCCTACCTTGATTTTTCCGAGGCGTGGATTGATGGTTGGTGTTTGAGAAGCGTTGCGCCTCCGAGAGCTGACGTGAGATGAATGTCGGCACTAGCGTTCATGTGACATATGGCGTAAGCTGGTAACATGACAACAAAGGTGTTGTTCCCCTGCTGGTTTCCTCGGATGTCGGCAACCAGCAGTGTGGACATCCTCTTTGTACACATGCCTAGAATGATTGCGAAGCAGCGCTGAAATGAATGCATTCTTTCCACCTGCTGCATGCCTGCCATACACAATACTTCTACAGAACTGACTAGTTTCGAAAGCTAGTCACGTGGTGTCAAACGTTATATACATATGCTCTTCATGTGGCATGCCGTTGTTTTCTCAGATCTTGGCGACAAGCAGCGAAAATAAGGGAACTCTCATCGATACTACAGAATACTAAGACTCAGAGTGGGCACTTGCTCAATTACTCCCATCGTCATCACGAGAGCAGACCCTTGAACTAACGCGGCCATCAAAATACACGACCCCAGGGGCTCACGTTTGGTGAGTATGGACTTGGCACACCCAGGGTCCTGAGCTGGATATCATCAATTTTTTCTTCCTTGGTGATTCCCTTCTACTTCTCTCTTTCTCAGGGTAACTTAGAAATTTTTTTTTGGCTGGTGCAGCAAAAGCCTCAGGCTTCCTTGCACCATAGGTTTAATAATAATAATAATTATTATTAATATGTGCATAATTACAGATAGGTCTGTTTGTATGTAACTATATTTGATAGCGTTGTATATCTGATTGTATAGAACTGCTTTTTTGAGGTATAGAGGATGGTGTGAGTGGTAAAGTAAGAATTTACCTGTATTTGTGTTCTTTCTGTATATTTTGGTGCCTATAGATGTACTTATTTTGTATATAGTGAGGTTTAGAAAATTAATTTTATTATCGGTTTCTACTTCAAAATAGATACATCTTTAGGCACCAAAATATACATAAAAAAAACAGTTCTATACAATCAGATATACAACGCTATCATATATAATTACACACAAACAGACCTATCTGTAGAATTACAATACCTCGCCAAAAACTTCATCGACAGGAAATATCCATTATAACTAATAAAAGAAACCATCACCAAAGTCCATAATAATACAATACAATTTTCTGTTTATACTCCGGGACGACCAAACGGTCAGAGGAGTTCACAAGATGGACAGGATACAAGAAACAAACTCAAGAAAAATTAATAACCACGTGAAAAAGAATAAGATACACAAACCCCTTATCGCCCTCCCATGCCATCTACAATATGGTAGACGACTTCAACAGATTTTTAAGAATACAGATATCAAATTAATATTTACATCTTATATCAAATTAAGTTCTAAATTCAATTCATACAAGACAACGTATAACATTATATATTTGATTAGATGCCCAATTTCAAGATTGTCAAGCAGGTTACATAGGCAGTACCACAGCAAAATTTGGGACATCAAAAATTTCCAACACGCGTGCATACTACCACTTTAATAGCTTCAAATCTAATTTAGCAAGTACAGAAGTAAGACAACAAGTTCAATCTTATAATCATAACCCACTCATCGATTCAGCTATTACAGTAGTTAAACTAAATTCCAGTTATAAAATCCTTCAAAAGGAAGCCCTCGTCATTGAGTGGTTTCAGCGCCACACGTCACTTAACGTATTAAACAAAAAATATCCCCTATTTGAATTTATCACGTATTATTATTATTATTATTATTATTATTATTATTATCCATATGATGCAAGGAAGCCTGAGGCTTATGCTGCACCAGGAAAAAAAAAAGTTCCCGAGTAGCCCTGAGAGAGAGAGAGAGAGAGAGAGAGAGAGAGAGTCAAAAGTAGAAGGGAATCACCAAGAAAGGGAAGAATGATGATATCCAGCTCAGGACCCTGGGTGTGCCAAGCCCATACTCACCAGATGTGAGCCCCCGTTTCCATGTGCACTGAAATGCATTTCGGGAACCCAACCTGTATATAACACACTCGCGCGCTCTCCCCTACCCGCTCTAGCTAACTGAAGACGATTTCGAAAGTCGCTCGTGCGCGGCTATTAGCTTTTATCTCACTTCATTTAATTTATTTTAATTAAACAACCATAGAATGGAAGGTGCACTTTCCTTTCTTAGAAAAATTTTTAAAGCCCATAACTTAGATTTTAAATTTTTAACCCCCATAAGTGATTAGAATCTCATAACCATTATGTACGTGGTAAAACTTTCAACCAACTAAGCGGATTACTATGAGGTGAGTGCTGAAAAATTAAGCAAAGCTATATCTACGATCTAGTAATTATGCACAAATAATTATATAATAATTATTATTATTATTAGTCCTATGGTGCAAGGAAGCCTGAGGCTTCTGCTGTACCAGCCAGAAAAAAAAATTCTAAGTTATCCTGAGAGAGAGAGAAGTAGAAGGAAATCACCAAGGAAGAGAAGAATGATGATATCCAGCTCAGGACCCTGGGTGTGCCAAAACCATACTCACCAGATGTGAGCCCCTGGGGGCGTATTTTGATTGCTGCGTTAGTTCAAGATTTTCGTAATTCAGCAAGTCTTACTATTCTGTGGTACCGATGAGGGTTCCCTTATTTTTTCTGCTAGTCGCCGAGATTTGAGAAAGCAACGGGATGTCACATGACCAGCTTATGTATATGACGTTTGACACTACGTGACTAGCATTCGAAACTAGTCAGTTCTGTGGAAATATGTGTGTGTGGCAAGCACGCAGCTGGTGGAAAGAATGCATTCATTTCATCGCTACTTCGCTATCATGTGTAGAAGAAGATGACCACACTGCTGGTTGCTGATTTTGAAGAAAAGCACGGACATAACGTTTTTTGTATCACGTGACCAGCTTACGCCATATGTTACATGACCGCCAGTGACGATATTCATCCCTCGTCAGCTCTTCGGAAACGCAACGCTTCTCAAACACCAACCATCAATCCACGCCTCGGAAAAATCAAGGTAGGGGTTTGTTATTGTTAATTTATCGTACGTTAAATCCAATGTGACTTCGCAATGGAGCTCATTGCAGTGGGCTTTTATGAAACATGTACACCTGCAATTAAATCTAAGGTCAATTTATGCTGACGCCTCATACCTTTCTTAACTTTAACAGATCAGTTGATTCATTCTTTCTTCATCAAATTTATCCTCTGAGTTTATTTCACTTTTTATTGGCGAAGATTACTCAGTGTCCATCCAATTAAATCAATCCCTTCCCCCGCCCTAGCAATTTAAGGGTGCGCGCGACCAGTTATGTATGTATTTTAAAATTGCTTCATTCTTTTATTTAACAACAGTGGGACCTCTGTTTAACAAACTTCTTTATAGCGAACTTTTTTCAATTGGTCTTGGTAATTACATTTCAAATACTTTGCGTAGAACGAAGGAAATTTTCATAAAACGAGCAGATTATAACAGAATTTACTTTGTGCGCATGTGCCTTAATCTGGCCTTGATGCAATTTGAAAGCGTGAATTAACGGTTAAACTGCAATACCTGGTGGCACCTGGAAAAAGATTTGCTGATACGTGAATTGAGAATGGTTGAATTTTTAAATTTAATGAAAAATAAAAAGTTAAAAATTTTCTCCTCCAAAGGTTAATAATTACATGTTTTACCTATCTTTTTGGTCAATCTAACAGTTCACAAATCATGTGTTGGTTTTCAAATATTTTGTTTCTTGAAACTTCGAGCGAATAGCTATATCTTATATTAAGAAAGCTTAAAATCCTAACGTCTTGTTAAGAAAGGAAGTATTAAAGTATTCTTTAAGAAAATATTAAGAAAGCTTAAAATCTTATATTATCTCGCGATGTTAATCAAGTATTTTATAGTTTATTTTGTTTGGTTTTCTTTAATATTTGTTTGTTCAATTTTTACACTAAAAGTGAAATGAAAATATGTAAAATTTACAAAATAGACTTATTATGCCAACATTATTGATTTTTCCTCTTAATACAAATATTAACGAGTGGTAACGAAATTTTTGGTTATGGTTCTGGTGGTTGAAGTATTAAAAACTGTTGAGCACTGCTGGATTAAAGGGATTGCCCTTCTGTAAGGTAAGCTTCCATAAAACCCATGCAGCTGCCTATCCCATACACTTGAAAGTCACGCTAGTCAATTGCTTTCCCTGGCCATTCCCGACACAGATAACAGCCTCTGGTCAACCTGTGCTGTGGTTTACTCCTATAAGTGAACCACACCTTTCATAAAAATTTCTCTTGATTTTTTTACCATGGTCGTAGTAGCAACAAAATGTCGGAACCCGAGTGATTCTGACATTTTGGACAGTATTCAAGAAGTATTGACAGAAGTGATGATGGAGGAGAGAGAGAGAGAGAGAGAGAGAGAGAGAGAGAGAGAGAGAGAGAGAGAGAGAGAGGGAGGGTGGGTAGTAAAACTAAGATATTAAACTTTCCGAAGATGAAATGTGGGAAAATTTTGACACTGCAGAAAATACAGTATATGTGATTATTAAAACAAACCCAAACGTCTCTTTTTACGATCAGTGTACTCTAAAAGAAGTCTACATTAAGATTTTCGTTATTCTATAGAGAAGTTTAAAAAAAAAAATTGATAATGTTGAATTTACTGATGGAAATTGCCTGATTTACTCCAAACAAAGTAAATCACTATATTTTTTTTCATGCATTTTAATTGGAGCTAACAAAAGTACTGGCAATGTACCTTAAGTGCTACTAGTTAATTCAAAGAAAGGCTTTTCCTCTTGGAAACACTTATATAGGTGTATTCCAAACCACAAAAATTCGCCAGAACACAATGAACATTTTCTAAAATTGTAACTGATGGAAAAGTGTAAAATATTCCAGACTCTCCCGGCACTCTGCCTAGAATTAGTGCAAAACAAAGTTTATCGGGACTTTTTTCCAGTGTCCAATCAGGTAGTGCTAGACATCATTGCAAGCGGATTGTACTTTTTAATCTGAAACACGTGAATATCAATGAGGAAGCAAGCTGCCAATGCCCAATTTCTTCAATTTCACGAATGGTATAGGTTAAATTACAGCAGTTCTGAGCTTGATTGAATTGAGGTGTCATTTACTGCAAACTGGATGGCCAATTTTCAGTAGATTCCTCTTGAGAGTACGATGGAAGTCATTAAAATCTTTGATATAGATCCTTTGGTAAACAAATTACGTGGATCGTTTCTTGAATCATGGTCCCTCATAAACCTTTTCCTGATATAATTATATTTGTTAATGAGATACATTTTCAGACATTTATTTCATAATATTCAATAAACATTATACCGTGGATATTTAAAGTACTGAGAGATGCTATTTTAACATACTTTTTTCCTTTAAATTACATGAGATATTTTCTGTTTCTAAAAATAATTTTTTTGCACTTCTCTTTCACATTCACAAGAAACAACTCTGTTTTTTAAGTAATTTATTAGATTTATAATTTCTTTTTGATTTGCTTTATGATAATCTCTACAATATCGGTCAGATGGATTAAATTTGCCTTCATTTTTTTTCTTGTAGAATATTATTTCGATTTATAAAAAGATAGTTTTTCAAATATATTTCCAAATAAGTAAAAAATTATTTCAAAGAATTGCCATCTTCAATACTACCCTGAATAGGATCATCATTGCATTAATGTATATGAATATTTCCTAGTTGTATTAGTGTATGCGCTGTTTTCTGGTTGTATTAGAAATTTCAAATCACTCTTCCCTTAATCGATAATTTTCCTATTTTTTTTTTCAGAATCCAAATAATTGGTCAGCTTAGTAAGAAACATCGGGAATAGAACAGGCAGAGGACCAATTTTTCTTATAAATCTTTGGCAAGTATTGAAATCGAAATGAGCAATCAGTAATTTCATCAACATTTTAAAAACGGGTGTGAAAGAAATTAAGAAGAAATATTTGTCAAAAAAGGAAAATGAACCAAACGAAGAAAATAAATCAGAAGAAAGTACCATGTTGCAGTGAACAGGTGAGACGAATTCCCTTGTCGCAAAGGTAACACAAAGCATTTTAAGAGAGAAAACATCTTATAAGAGGAACAAAAGCTCAAAATAAGCAGAACTGTCCAACTGTGTCCTGCGAGAAAATGAATTCTGATTCAAGTATGCCCGAAAGACAGTCGAAATTAAAAGAACTAAACAGACATTCATCTCCATGTATTTCTGACAAACAGTTCTCTTGTGAAATATGTGGCTGTCTATTTTCTACTTCAAAAAATCTGAAAGCACATTTTAAAGTTCATACCGGGGAGAAACCATTTACATGCCATATATGTAGTGAGGCATTTTCTAGGTCAGGTGTTTTGAAAAGACATTTACTTATACACTCTAATAAAAAGTCATTCATCTGTGAAATATGTGGTAAGGCATTCACCAAGGAAAGTGGTCTGAAAAATCATTCATTAGTTCACAGCCATCAGAAAAACTTTGCTTGTAAAATTTGCTCCAAATCTTTTCGGTATTCACATAACTTAAAAAACCATTTACTGGTTCATACCCGGGAGAAACCCTTTACTTGTGAAGTATGTGGAAAAGCATTTTCAAGATCTCATCATTTAAAATATCATAACAGAATTCACACTGGTGAGAAACCATTTCGTTGTGAAATATGTGGAAAACGTTTTTCCCAAAGGAATAGTTTGAAAAGACATTTGTTGGTTCATACTCAGGAAAATCCATTTACTTCTAAAATATGTGGAAAACGTTTTTCCCGTAGTTGTAATTTAAAATCACATTTGTTGGTTCACACTCCCGAAAAATCTTTTACTTGTGAAATGTGTGGAAAAGGTTTTCCCCAAAGAGCTAATTTGAAAAGACATTTGTTGGTTCACACTCGTGAAAAACCATTTACTTGTGAAATGTGTGGAAAATGTTTTTCTGGAAGAAGTCCTTTAAAATCACATTTTTCGTTCCACACTGGTGAAACACCATTTACTTGTGAAATATGTGGAAAACGTTTTTCCACAAGTGGTGATTTTAAAAGACATTTGTTTGTTCACACTCGTGAAAAACCAATTACTTGTGAAATATGTGGTAAAGGTTTTTCAACAAGCACTGATTTGAAAAGACATTTGTGTGTTCACACTCGTGAAAAACCATTTACTTGTGAAATATGTGGAAAAGGTTTTTCACAAAGAGGTAACTTGAAAAGACATTTGTTGGTTCACTCTCGTGAAAAACCATTTACCTGTGAAATATGTGGAAAGGGTTTCCCCCAAAGAGATAACTTGAAGAGACATTTGTTGCTTCACACTGGTGAAAAACCTTTCCCTTGCGAAATATGTGGAAAACGTTTTTCCCAAAGCGGTCATTTAAAATCACATTCGTTGGTTCACACTCAGGAAAAACCATTTACTTTCGAAATATGTGGAAAAGGTTTTTTCCCTTAAATATAGACCCAAAAGGCATTTGGTCATGCACACAAATGATAATCCATCTCCTGTTTAAAATATAATGTATTGTGGAAGATCTAGTGTAAAATCACATTTTGATTTTAACTTCAAAGACGAAGCCGAAATTTCTCTTAACACTTTGAAGAACCAAATGGTTTTTTTTTTTTTAAGTTCAGCTGTTGTTTTATTAAAATCCCATTTTAATTCGGTTTCATTTGAATAATTTATTCATAATGTATTATTTGTATCCGGGCTTCTCTAGCTCGATGTTTTTACAATTCCATTTGAAACCTGTTGATTTTATTAAAAACCATCATAATTTCAAGATCATTGGCTGTGTTGTTGGTAATGAATGTTAAATTATAATAAGATTCCTAATTTTGTCAGATATCCACTGCAATGTTTCTCGTTACATTCGATTGCATTGAAGAAATAGGAATGGACCCATATTGCAAACGCAGCATGGATTTGTTAAATGGTTGTAATGCCTCACCAATCTGATTAGCTATTAATTGTGCTTCACAAAATTAACAGAAATTGTTCTTCGTGTATATTTTCTTGTGTTCCCTATCACCGAATCCGTATACTTGATATTATAGGCATGGAAATTGCGGGTATAATTTATTCAAATACCCTGGCGTCCGTCCCATGGCACGAAGAACCAAGTCAGGGTCTACAACCATCTGTCGTGCTAGAAGGCACAAATCCCACACTCACCACAACTAGTGTAATACCAATGGATGCCAACAATCCAGCTCCATGGTTACCCAAACCAAGGACCCAACAAAAAAAAATAAATAAATAAAAAACTGGCTACTGGATGGCTTAATATTTACATTTAATTAAAATTAATATTCAACTTAGCATTTCCCAGACAACTCTCTGACCATAGAGTGATTACCTATCAAATGAGACAATTTCTCGCACCCAAATTTGAAGAAAGCTCGTGCCTAGATATGCTGTTAATAAAGAAGACTGCTGTTCTGTGAAGCACTGAGGGCCCACGCAAGCAGACATAAACTTGAAAGCCCAAGTCGGATAGGACCTGATCAGCATCAACGCGAAATCACAAACCTGATTAAGGCCGCATTTAACACAGCAATTAGGAAGAAGAACCCTATGCCGGGCGTTGTTCCTTTGTGGTGTCCAGGGTTCCAGATGCTTAGTCGTGAGGCCAATCACAAGAGGAAGTCATTCTAGCGGTCCGAAAGACCTTGCTTAGGCGGAGGCCGAGGTGCTCCGGCCACAATATAGACCAGTGTGTAACGAATACATTGCTCTCATTCAGAAGTAATCTTGGGTGGACCTCCTTTACAGGACGGACAACATGGATCCTTGGAAGGTGATCTACAAAGTGACTTCCAACAAAGTCAGTAGGTGTGAAATAATCCAAACAACTTAATTAGCAGACAACACAATGACAGCAACCTGGAAAAGTACAATAAATAATATCTTCGACAATATTTTCAAGCGGATGGCCACCCCAAGTTCGACACTGCCATGAAAATGAAGTATACTGAACTCAACAGACCGAACCTCCCTTCACTCTGAAAGAACTGACTCTTGAAACTGCCGAGATTAGGCACCGCAAAACGCCTGGACTGGACTTACTAGAGTCTGAAATAATAAAGAAAGTGGTATAATACATCCCAGATAATATACTAAAACTGTTTAACCACTGCTACACACCAGCCGCTTCCCATCTGTCTGAAAAGAAGTCAATGTACGCCTCATCCTGAAAAATCCGAACAAGTCACATGACCAGCCAAACTTTTAGAGCCCCGTAACACTCTCTCAGTTTTTAGTAAGGTCTTTGAACACCTACTGCATAACAGAATAGTCACCCACTATAACAATCCAGGCATGCAATCACCAAGCCAATACAGATTTAAAGAGAGCTCCTCCACTGTGGATGCACTAATTATTACTATATTTAGGCCACCCGAACGATTAAATTCATCTGCCATTCTTTGTGTCTTATGTCTGTTAATTCCGTGTGTTCTATGGTCGATTTGTCTGTTTTGCTGGACGAAAAACCTCAGTTTCTGAGGAAAAAACCTTGCTATCTATGCCTGAGACAAACCCAGCGACGTAGTAAAAAACAGCCATTAAAGTTCCTCGTGTCATCGACGGGATTTGAACTCGAGCCTTTTTCATCCGGTGTGGGGAGGACGGTGAGGTTGCCGCTGTGCTACCGCGCAGACGACTGTGGATACACTGGAACGCATCATCTCTGCTGCCAGAAACTCCACCAAAAACTATTTCCTGATAATCTCAATTGATTTTGCCGGGACGTTTGATTCGCTTTGGTGGCCAATCATCTCCGGCATTCTCCATACAGCCAACCAGACCATAATAGTTAATGCACCATACAGCTCGGTTTCCCGACAAGTCCACAGAGAATGTACCCACTATTCAATCCTGGGGTCTGTCCTATGGACCAGAGAACTTTCTAACCATGAACCTACAAGATGTTGCTTCCCAGGCCTAGGCAGATGATGTGGTCCTTACCCTGGCAGCAACTAGAAAACAGTAAACAGGTCTCTTGTCACCCTGCAGAAATGGGCTGATCATATTTACCGACACATCTCATCTGCAGAAACAAAGTCCCCACTACTGAACGGGACGCTCCATCACACAAGACCATCACAAAGATAGATACAGAACAGGACTATCCGACTGTCCACAGAACTTAAATATCTCGACAAAATATTGGATATAAATCTCTCCTTCACTCCGCACCTGACCTACCTTACAAAGAAAATTCGCAACTACACTGCACTAGTAAATAAAATATCACGACGAGATTGGGACCTGTAAGACCATGCACTCTGTCTTTACTATGGAGTTGTTTTTGTGCCCATTATCAGTTATGGATCTGGGGTCTGGTTGAACAATGTTATTACGGCTGTAAACAGGCTGAAACTAGAAACAATACAATGTGCCATCCTTCTTACCATTACAAGGGGCTGTTGCATCGTCAGCACCCACGCTCTGCAGGTTCAATTCCAATGGACTTGGAGGTTGTCAGACGTGGGTTGCTGCAGAGTCTTTCCAAGCGGAGATGCCTTGGATTCACAACTGATCCTGCCAACAATACCAGAGCAGAGAAAAAGTGGGTTACACAACACTTAATACAGACTTGGCAGTCAAGATGGACTAATTCTACTAAAGGAAATATCACTAAAAAATACATCCCTGAAATTTTCAGAACCTATCCAGAGTCACATTCGTGCTTTTCCCCTGGCCCGTATGTCTCATTCCTTCTTATTGGCCACGGAACAAAGGAAAAATTGGAAGTGCTGGGTATAATTGACCACCCACTGTGTCGTTGCGGCTCCTCTGAAAACTGGGATCGTCTTTTGTACGATTGTGAAATCTACGAGGTTATAATGTACGATGTACTGTATACAAAAGGATACTCTATCTTTCAAAAAACCTGGTGTACCTCTTCTTCAGGGCGGCTTTCATCCCTGTTGCTTCATACGCTGCAAGCATCCGTCTGGTTTAATAGGATAACCATTACCGTAAACAGAAGAAAACTGGACAGTCTGCAACGAACCTTAACAATCTCGAGAGCGTGCTGCAGTGAGAACACATGGGCTACAGGTTCTGACGGGACTCCTCCCCCTAGACCTGGAAATCATTCGCTGCAATTTGCTGTACTACTTATCAAAAGGAACATTTAAAACCTGAATCGGATTCACGAATGTAATAGCAAAGGCATGGAGAAACAACCGCTCACTGCCCACCTACAACAAGCATGGTACAGCAAGATAGGTAGACTCCAAACCAGCAATATCGAGAAAGTTTATTCCCGACATAAGATTGGTAAACCCAAGGCAACTACAATGGTTATCAACTGGCTTGTTCATAACCTTCCTACTCATAATGCATGGCTCCTTCAATGCAAAGCTATCCTCTTTCTGCATCGTGGACTCCCCAGCCTGCATCTGTGGGAATGATGAGATATAGATGAGATGTACGACTGTCCGTTATATGAGGACCTCCGCTGCATCCTCATCACGAATACTCACTTGTCGCTCAAAAATCACAAACACTTAGTGCTACAATCCGAAACTACTGCAAAGCTCTTACCCACTTTGCACAGGAGCTCTCCATGAGATGCAGGATCCTTCCGGCACCTCCTCTGCTGCAACCACCATAAAAAATTTCTTTCCATACAACAATGGCCTACTTATCAACCATTTTGAAATGCTACGTACGCCTCCGACCACATCGCCAAAGGAAAAAAAAAGAAAAACCTCTTCACCATCCCAGAGATCCAGCAACAAATTGACACACCAATAACCCCTGCAAAACTCGCACTTCGAGAAATTCAAGTTCACACAATGGAGGACTAAGACAAAAATTCCAATGCATCGGACGGATAGCAACCTTGGATGGGACCTGCTCCCACGAGAGACTTGAGATCAACAAGAAACGTTTCCTTCCGGAGAGTGTCTAACTGTCCTGAGAACTGTAACTTCACTAGACCTAACTGAACTATGACTCTCGCAGCTCTGCTGAAAATGCCTTTGAATCCCCGTGCATCAGATGAACAGCAATCTCAGACGGGACTGGTTCCCATGTGTTTCCCACAACCATTCTGACACCCTATTTTCGTCGATGTTACCTGTTCCGGGAACAGCGACGCCGCTGGACTAGATATCAATAAGACCTCTGCAGCCACGCTGCCAATGCCACTCGGCGATCCGAATAGGGTGCTCTTACCGTATTCATCTTCAATTCCCTATCCCATTCTACACCATTTGGTGGCCGAGCATCCTGGAAAGACTAAGGCAGGCACGCGTGCAGATTAACCTATACTCAAGAATTAGGTCATACCTCTCCAAGAGATGCATCATCGTGAAAGCACCTTATGGTAGAATGAATCGTGGTGTCCGTAGAGGCTGCCCCCAGGGTTCTGTTCTGTGGCTGCTCCTGTGGAACATGGTTCTGGACGGGTTTTTGGCTTTGGACCTCGTCGTTTTGCGCTCCTAGGCCATTGCCGATGATTTCGTTCTCACCATTGCTGTGGATAGCAGGGCCCAGCTAGAGGAAAAGGCTAACCAGGCAATGTTCATATTGCAAAACTGGACCATTATCCACTGCCTGATGATATAACCAAGAAAGACGTCTTTCCATCCTCCTAAAAAGCAAGTTTGATATACGTAGGCCGCCACAAATAAAGGTGGAAATTACCACAATAAAACTAGTGACTCAGTTAAAATATTTAGTGGCTATACTGGATGGTAATCTTTCCTTTAAACACCATATATCACAGCCAAAATTATAAGATACTCTGGATTGGCGGCTAGGATCGCCAAGTGGAACTGGGGGTTAAATCAACGCACCCTGCCATTGTTTTATAAAACAATCTTTCTACCGATCATCACTTACGCCTCAGCGATATGGTTTCCCAAAACAGCAACTATAGTAAACCGACGCATCCTTGATGCAACGAAAAGAACCATCCTACTGACAGTTATACGTGCTTGTACTAGAACAACCAGTACCGACACGCTGCAGGTCTTGGCCGGGGCTCTTCCACTTGACTTATAGATAATGCGCATCGAAATAAATTACCACATAAAGAAAAGAATAACCTGTATATACCATGGTTATACTGTGGATGTTAATGCACCACGCAAAAATGAAAAGATAAGACTGCAAAATCACTTGATGCAAGTTTGGCAGAAGGTCTGGGCCAACTCAAACAAGTGAAATATCACCAGGAAATTCTTTCCGAATATCGTCAGGATTACCCCAGTTCCCCAACTTGGCTTCAACCCGGTTGACTGGACACGAGGCCTTTAGAGTCAAACTGACAGCGCTGGGAATTGAGGAGGATCTTTTGTTGTTGTTTGGTTTTTAGGAGCATTAGCAACTAAGACCATATTGCTCTGGGAATATGCGGTGGTCATTCCCTGACCTTTCCGCATCCTCCGTATTTGGTGGCTAGGAGGATCTGAGCTGTGCCTATGGGGGTGCTTGAGTGCTGGGAGCATATTACGCACGATTGGGCACATTATGAGGACCTCAGGTGCAGACTGATCACCTCCATACACTAGCTCCTCAAGAAACTGGAATCACATCTACTGGACTCACTAGAGGAATTTGGGCGCTAAAGAAATATGCACAGAAACTATTTGCTAAGCATAAAACACAGGTAGCCATCAACAGAAGAAACAGATAAAAAAAAAAAAAATGAGACAACACACGTGGAGAGGACTCAGGGAGAATCTCCCTCAGGAACTTGCTCACTACTAATAATATCTAATACCAAGTGAACGCAAGAATAAGCCAATGAAGACAGATGTGGATCTTCCCACGATGAAGAGAACCACAGCCATTGATTACAAACGGACCCACCAGTGTTCATAGCTGAGGAGAACAAAGCTGGATACTAAAGACTAGCAATGACAAAGAAGACCGACGAAGATATCATACTCCATAGAAACTCCAAGTTGCCGCTTTGATTGAGTCATTGAGAGCATTCTGCACTGTCTTGTGCGGTGCAACCCTTTTTCTCTCACACCCGACAGGGGGAGGAGGTGACGGCTCGCTGTCTCCTCTCTCCCCTGCCACACCATTCCTTTCTTCCCTCTGGTAGATCATGGACATGCCTCAACTGAATAATAGTGGGTAACCAATCCATCGACCCTCTTCTTCCTATTAGTATTAGTAATGGCCGCATGGTGCAAGAAAGTCTATGGCTTATGCTGCACCAGCGAAAAAAATAAATAAATAAACGAATAAAACAATGATAAAAAATAAAATAATAATAATTAATAAAAGAAAAAGAAATTAAACCTATCATCCTATGCGCTTTCCTCACCCGAAGGTACTATCCAGATGACCTTTGAATTTCCCCAAACTGTCAGCCTCTACCACCCATGAAGGCAACTTATTCCAGTAATTTATAACTCGCTGGCTAAAATAAAACTTCCTGCAGTCCAATCTAAACATTTCTCCCCCCCCCACGTAACTTGAATTTATGTCCTCTAGTTCTAGAATCATTTATAATCTTGAAAATTTCGTCCTCATTCATTTTACTGATGCCTCTCAGAGCCTTAAATACCTCAATCAAATCTCCTCCAAGGTGTCTAGTTTCCAAACTCTGTAACCCACATATTTGAAGTCTTTCTTCATAAGGACGTCCTTTTGCCGATCTCAGCAGGCGAGTTACCCGTCTTTGCACCCTTTCAAGAAGCTCAATGTCTTTCTTTAGGTGCGGTCTCCATACTTGAACACAGTATTCCAAGTGTAGTTTAACAAAAGCCTTATATAATGGGATTATCACGTCCCTATCTCTACTTGCAATATTTCGATAGACCATCGATAGGACACCATGGGCCTTCCTTGCAACCTTTTTACAAAGCTCAGAGAATTTCGTGTCTGACCGTATCGTAACACCCAAGTCCCTTTCCTCCAGTACTGGCTTTAGTTGAACTCCACCAAGTGAATAAGTTATTTTGGGATTGCTGTTTTTTAATCCTTACACCTTGTTGGATTAAAGCATAGCTGCCATTTTTCTGACCATTCCTGAAGTCTATCTAGGTCTCTCTGAAGAAGCTCAGCTTGACAGTGATCATAACCACTCTACCAAATTTAACATCATCTGCAAATTTAGACATCACGCCCTCTATCCCTTCATCAATGCCATTTATGAAAATTAAAAATAACAGTGGTCCTAATACTGATCCTTGGGGAACCCCACTTCTTGCATCAACCCAATTTGAGGAATAGCCATTTACCACAACCCTCTGCCTCCTGCCCTGAAGCCATCCTTCTATCCATCTAAGGATTTTCCCAGTGATTCCAACCTGTTCTAGCTTATAAAGCAACCGCTCATGTGGGACTGAGTTAAAAGCTTTGCTGAAATCTAAATAAACAATGCTGAAATTATTCCCTAAATCCAGCTCGTGAGTGACCCTTTCGAAATAGCGAACCAGATTTGTTAAACATGATTTTGCCTTTACAAAACCATGCTGAGTATCCTTGAGAATTTCAATTTGATCCAAATGATCTTGAATTCCACCCTTGATCATTTCCGCCATGATTTTCCCTACCACTGAAGTCAGACTGACAGGGCGATAATTTCCCAATTCACCCTTAGAACCAGGCTCATTATAGCCTTAGTTGCTAATGCGCCAATAAAACCCAAATCAACATCAACAACCCTTAGAGCCACCCTTACGTATCGGCGATACATTGGCACTTTTCCAATCCAAGGGAATCTCCCCAGAGTCTAATGATGCTCGCATAATTAGCCTCAATGGTTCATTGCACTCACTTGCCGCCTCCCTTAAGATTATAGGGTACATTCCATCAACTCCAGGAGCCTTACTGGCCCGTAAGCTCGAAAGTTTTTTTTCATTAAACAATCTTGCGAAATTTCAATATCATTAATTACATATTTTTCAACTTGGCTCCCACAATTTCCCATTGCCACAAAAGGTTTTTCGTTTGTAAATATCGATGCAAAATAACTGTTGAGTTCATCTGCAACGGGAGCTGGCGAATTTAATACTATCCCCTTTCCCTTACGTAAAGGTCCGATCTGGTGTCCTGTTCTTCTTGTCATTTATATATGTGAAGAATTCCTTATCCTCCCTCTTTACTCTGTTTGCTAGTGATTTCTAATAAACTGCCTTTGCCTGTTGAACCTTTTCTGTGATTCTATTTCACCCCCAGCCTTCACTCTTCCCTCCCAGCACTTTCTCTTGCACAGCGCATACATAGCCCTACATGTCCAAATTTAAAATACACCAAAAAAAAAAATTTTTTTTCGCCCGACCTTTTAGGCACTTCAGAAACAGGCCTTTAGCGTCAAATCCCATGTTAGCGCCTAAATGTAGCTGATCTAAAATCAACCGCGCTCGTTTCAATTTTATTTTGGGTCCTAGCTACTAAAATCCCAGGAAAGTAAGTGGCAGGACCTGCCAGAGTACAATTGTCACACTGATAGCACCTGGCTAGCTTCCACGTGGTGAGGTGTGGTCAACGTCGGGTTGCATTAGAAGCCTGGCGGTCAATAAGCCAGAGAAACAATGGGCACAACATATAGCACTACACATGACCCACACACTGGACCCCTATTATAGTTGTGGGCAGAATGAGACTTGGGAGAACGGTAATCCTTTTAATCTAGCGGGTCTCAACGTTTTTTAATACTTGAACTACAAAATCCAAAAGTGAAAATTTTCGTTACAACTCATTAAAATATGCGCTTGCGTTAACTGAAAGTAGGTTAAATTTATCATTATTTACCTAGCCCTACCTTGATTTTTCCGAGGGCGTAGGTTGATGACGTTTTTGACAGGCGTTGCTCAACCGAAGGTCACGTGAGGTGAATGTTGTCACTAGCGTGCAGGTGACATTTGGCGTAAGGTGGTCATGACACACGTGCAGATCAACAAAGGATCCTGCGCCTAGCCGTTGTAAGCAGGTCACATGACATCAATGGCGTTATGGCCGCGATTTTCTTCGAGCTCAGCAACCAACAGTCGTCACAGAGGATGAACATCAATGGTGTTGTTCCTCTGCTGGTTTCCTCGGATGTCGGCAACCAGGGGTGTGGACATCCTGTTGCACACATGGGAAGAATGATAACGAAGTAGCGCTAAAATGAATGCATTCTTTCCACCTGCTGCGTGCCTGCCATAGAACTGACTAAAGTTTCGAAAGCTAGTCACGTGTGTCAAACGTCATTACATCAGCTGGTCATGTGACACGCCGTTGCTCTCTGGGGACTCTGAATGAACTCTTTTCAGTGACATGGCACTCATTCGGTGGCGTTAAAAGAGAAAAACATTCATCAAAGAGAATAATTAGGATAAAGACAATAAAAATCCACGGAAGGGATTCGATTCCGTGGATTTTAAAATAAAATAAAATATCTATGAAAAACAATTTGGTCTGTTAATTTTGTTAAGCAGTGTTAATGGCTAAACGGATTCGTGAACCATGACCACCATTTAACGAATCCATGCTGGATTTCACATATGGTCTACTCCTATTATTTCTTCAATGCAATCCAATGTAATGAGAAACATTGCACTGGATATCTGTGACACAGAAAGGAATCTTATTATAATTTAAATTTCATCAAAAACAACACAGACAATGATCATGAACTTATAGTGATTTACTAATAAAATGAACAAGAATCAAAATGGAACCGTAAAAACATCGAGAAGAATTAATACATTTTTTACAAATAATGTTTCAAGTTCAGCTTTTGCTTACAAATAATCCATTATCAATAAATTATTCGTATGACACAGAATTAAAAGAGGATTTCAAAAAGTAAAAACTGAACTTGAAACTGTTTTGTTCTTCCAAGTGTTAAGAGAAGTTTCGGCGTTGTCTTTGAATTTAAAATCAAAATGTGATTTTACACTTGAGATGGTTTACCATTGGTGTGTAAGAACAAATGCCTTTTAAGTACACCTTTCTGGGAAAATCCTTTGCTACATATTTCGTAATTGAACAATTTCTCACCAGTATGAGAAACAAAAACAAATGTCTTTTGACATGGGCTCTTTCTCGCAGGACACACTTGGACAATTCTGCTTATTTTGAGTTTTTGTTTCACTTTTAACAGATTTTTCTATCGTTAAACGCTTTCTGTAATTTTTTCTTTCAGTTATCTTTGCGGTAAGGGAATTCTTCTCAACTGTTGATGGCAACATGATACTTTCTTCTGATTTATTTCCTTCGTTTGGTAAACTTTCCTTTTGTGAAATACGTTTCTTCTTAATTTCTTTAGCAGCCATTTCTGGAATGTTGATGAAATCACTGATGGCTCACTTCGATATCAATACTTGCCAATGATTTAAAAGAAATATTGGTCCTCTTGCGTGGTCTATTCCCCGTGATTCTCAATATGGCAAACAATTATTGGGATTCTGAAAAAAAAAAGAGAAAAATTACGATTAAGGGAAGAGTGATTTGCAAATTTCTAATACAACCAGAAAATAGAACATACAATGCAACGAGGAAATAGTCACATAGTTTAATGCAATGAGGGTACCATTCAAGTAATTGGTTTGCAAAAGTATCTATCTCAAAGTTTTTAATGAATAAAAAGCAAGAGGTCCTTCCTTATCTGAAAGGCAGAAATGTAGCAAAAAAATATTACTTCAAGAGCGAAGCCATCATACTTCCAAAAGGAAGTATGATGTCCTCTTCAAGAAAAGAGGACTTTCAGTGTGCAGTAAATTACATTCGAATTCAACCAAGTCCAGGACTGCCCTCTTTCAAAACGTACAATTCACTGGGAATTGAAGAAATTAGGCATTGGATGGTGAGTTCGTAATCTGAAACCAGAAGTCCCTGGTTTCAGAGAAAAGCAGAGCAATCCACTTGCAATGATTCCGAGCACTTCCTGATGGGACATTGGAAGAAAGTCCATTGGTCACACGAATTACGATAAAATTTCTTTTGCACTAATTGCAGGAAGAATGTGGCGAGACTCTAGAATTTTTAGACTCTTTTCCATCGATTTAAATTTTGGAAAATGTTCGTGGTGTTCTAACGAATTTTCGTGATTTGGAATACACCGATGTTTCCAAGAGGAAAGACCTTTCTTTGAATTAAGTAGTAGTAGCCAACGCAACTTGCCAGTATTTTTATTAGTTCCAAATCAAATGCCTGGAAAACAATACAATGATTTAGTTTCTTTGGAGTAAATTAGCCAATTTCTGTCTGGCAATTGACCATTATCAATTTTTTTTTTTTGTTTTTATTTCTGTTAAACCAATCTATAGAAAATCAACTTCCATCCTCGGACAACGAACAACTCGATCTGCACTGATTTTAGTGTACACTGAAAAAAGATGTTCGCGTTTGTTTAATCTCTCAAATGTACTCTTTTTTGAGGAACATTTTCCTCAAAATTTGACAATATTTCACCTTCGGATAGTCTTTTAATAACTTAGTTTCTCTACCCCTCTCCCCCTCCCAACTCCATCGTCGCTACTGTCACTAGTTCCTTGAATACTGTCCGAATCACTGGGATATTCAGCTAGTGTGACCATGTGAAGATAGACAGGAGAAATTTACTTGAAAGCCACTTCTGAGAAAAATAGATGACTGCTTCTGGGGGAGTAAAGGGAAGTTACAACATAGGTTGACCAGAGGCTATTATCTGTGTCGGGAATGGCCATGGAAAGCAGTTCCATAGCATGACTTTCAAGTATATGAGATAAGCAGCTCTTATGGACACTCATTGCCTTGCAGAACGATAATCCCTTTAACCGTTAATTCGCGCTTTCAAATTGCCCAGAGGCCGAGTTGGAAACGATGCGTAGAAAGTTAAAAATCTTGTAATCTGTTCATTATATGGAAATTTCTTCTATCCTACGCAAACTGTTTTAAATGCAATTACCAAGAGGAATTCAAAAAAATTCGCTATAAAGAAGTTCGTTAAACAGAAGTCCCACTGCAATTAAATCAAAAATGAAGCAATTGTAAAATACATAAAGATACAGAGGATTCGTTCTGATTTCAGTAACTCACTGTAAATTTAATAAAAAAAATTTTATCAACAGTTTTGGGATAATTGATGAAGTACTCGCTGCTGGACATTATGGAGGGAACACGAGAAGACAACAGATTACTTCAAAAACTGTGGTGATACAATTGGTATTAGAGAAAATTTAAAACTGATAAACAATAATATCTAATTCAAAATGGAAATTAGCAGTAATCTGATGTTTTGTTGTGTTAATCAGAAATAAATTACAATTGTTTTCCATGAGCATGATGCAATTCGTCGATGGTTTCAGCATGATGCAATTCATGGGTCTCAGTACATTACATTCTTCTATTTCCCAGGACTTCACCAGTCTTAAAAATTAAATTCCAAAAAGTTACTTACCTTTGAAAAGTCTAAATAATTTCCTCCAATTCTCCTTGATTATTTTGGTAGCAGCACTTCCAGCAAACACTGTGAAAGAAATGAGCTTGGAAATGATATGCCGATATTTGGGTAACTGGATTATGCCAGTGTAATCTCCAACCAGAACACCGTTGGGGTTCGAGTTTGTAGTCACATTTGCCATTCTAGATGGAGGTCACTCCATAATAAATTACGCCACTAGAATCTCCGAGGGTAAAACTTGAGAAACGGAATTCCATTACAACAACCGATTAATTAATATTATTATGTGTTTTTTCTTCTGGAACAGAATATCTTTTACATTTTATTTGTATAGGGTTTCACAATTATGTTCCCGTTCTGAATCCACTGTACGCATGTTACTCTACCATGACCATGATGCTGCTCATAACAGCAACTAACCTAAGGCCCTGCAAGTTTATTTACATAAGTAAACGTTCGCACGCTGTCTTGTTAGACTCTGGTTTTGAAGGCGTGGTGTGGTCATTAGGTCATTGACAGAATATGAATTACACACAACATTACTTTACTATTGTTCTGATTACGAAAATTTCGCTCAATACTGAAGAATTAGAAATTGAATCTATTTAAAAATGAAACTTTTCAATAACATCATTAAAAGTTTCCTAAAAATTACAACTCAAAAACATCAGCTTTTTTAGGATGCGAGGAAATTTTCCACTGACCTGGATCTGAGCCAACCACAACTCTAAAAACTTGTATGTAGGGTTCCAGGGTGTGTTCTTGTTATGTCTGTGCAGTTAATACCTTGTCCAAAACATAAGAGGGTTCCGGCAGTTGATCATTATTCCGTCCCAGAAGAAAACACCACCTCCACCCTGTGTCCTTTTCTCTAATATTGGAGGGATGGTATCACATTCCTCGTTGTGTCAGCCTTTGAGGATGACTTGGTTCTCCTTGTAAAGGAAAACACGCGAGTGATTGCAGAGAAAAGATCAAATGCCTCCCTCTTGCAGCTGGGAGAGGGAGGCATTTGATCTCAAACAATTATTCTAATACTAATAACACAAACACACTCACTGCAAAAACTTGAAGCTGGACCCTTATCCGAAGAATTATAGTATGTTTAGGTGCCCAGAGAGTGCAGTATAGACAAAAAGAGTTGAACAAATGAAATGAAAGCCAGACGAATGAATAAGGGTATAACTGTGTGAGAGAAAGAACACAAGCCATAAAACGTTATAAATGTACACTAACCCTAGTTTTAATGTCCAATGACTCCACATACTTAACGTTAATCATTACGTATTAACATATTAATTTACACCACACACTATTGCATCCCCCTGTTGTGTCAGAAAGAGGATGAACCAGTGGAAAAATAGATATAACTTAACAGAAAAAGAGTTTAAAAATTATTATAAAATGTAAGAAAAAAGTACAAAAATAGAAGGGAAGTACAGTGTGAATGAGGATTATGGGTGTAGCAAATGTGTTTCTCTCCCCACCCCTGGACAAAATAATAGCCTAGGCCCCCTACCCATCCAAGCAAACACCATGCCGTGACTGCTTAGCCAGCATAGTGTGACCTTTGTGGCTGTCCCCTCCCAGTGAGGGAAAGAGCAAGAATGTAGGCGTTCCTACATAGGGATGCTGTCCCTATGTTCTTTCACCTTGATGAAAGCAAGGTGGTAGGGATGAAAGAATATCCTATCCCAGAGCAGTATGGACATCCTGATCTGGGGTGCCCTTTGGTCCAACCCTTTTGCTGAGGTGGGCGCATTCATTACCTCCTCGTGGCGCATGACGGTAAAGTAGAGAATTTTGTGTAAAAACACAGGCCTTTAGGCTAAGAGGCCTTCCCTATCTTCCCATTATCTTTATCTGTTCCCCAAGCTATCAGTCTCTACCCCCCCACTCGAACTTAACTCACAGAGTATGCCCATAAAGTAACTTAATTGAACTAGCGCAAAATTTAACCCCTCTCACTTAAACGTATACCCCAATTCAGCTGTAAATTCACCACAATGCTTTCCTTTTATATATATATACACACACCCTTGTCACTATGTTCAATATAGTTCCACTTGCCCATACGTTCAACATATATATATGCTCTTACCACCAAAAGCTTCGGAAACTATCGTGGCAAAGTGTGGGCAACGGTGGGTCCGACTAGGAATCTAACGGCTAAATGGTCAGAAGAACAACATGACATAACACTACACGACATTCCACTCCCCGCCCCACACACTTTTAAATCTCTGGCCTCAAAGAATACTGTGATACATAAAGTCCTTTTTAAATCCATATTGGTTTGGTGATTGTATGGCTGGATTGTTACAGTGGGCGACTAATCTGTTATGCAGTAGGTGTTCAAAAAGTTTACTAAAAACTGAGAGAAGTGCAATGGATCTGTGGCTTGTTTGGGTTTTTCAGGATGAGGTGTACATTGGCTTCTTTCAGACAGATGGGAAGCAGACGGTGTGTAGGCAGTGGCTAAATATTTTTAGTATATGAACTGTGATGTATTCTGCGACTTTCTTTATATTGAGTCCAGTCCAGGCATCGTGCAGTTCCTAATCTTGACAGTTGCAAGAGTCAGTTGCAGGGACTGCAACTGACTCTTGCAACTGTCAGGGTGAAGGGAGATTCGATCTGTTCGGTTCAGTATGTTTCATTTTCGTGGCAGAGCTGAACTTGGAGCTGGGGTGCCCATATGCTTGAAAATAGAGTCGAGGATATTATTTGGTATTTGGTACCAACACATAACTAGCAGATCCATTAACACCTGTAAGGTCCGTGCTTGAGACGCCGCAGATCGGACTTGCTGTTCCAACACAAACCACATATGCTTGATGGGAGTGATATCTGGGAATTTAGAGGCCAGGGCAATACCTGAAAGTCTTCTGCGTGTTCTGCGAACTAGTCTCGAACAGTCCGGGTGGTGTGGCATGGCACATTATCCTGCTGAAAGGTGGCACTGCCAGAGAGGAAGACCGTTGCCACTAAAGGGTGTACCTGGTCAGCAATGCGTTTAGGTAAAAAATTATGATATTAGGGTCCCCCATAAATGATTACATCTACCCATTTATTCGTCTGTAAATTGCGTGTGTTCTTTGGTCGATTTGTTTTTTGCTGGACGAAAAAACCCCAATTTCTGGAGGGGGGAACCTTGCTATCTACTCCTGAGACTGACTAACTCAGCCAAGGAGTGAAAAAAGCCCACTAAAGTTTCTCCCGTAATAGACGGAATTCGAACCTTGGCCTTTTTTCACCTGGTGTGTGGAGGATGGTAACGATACCACTGTGCTACTCGCAGACATGATGTTTAGGTGTGTGTTTGGGTTGCCTGAACGGAGCACGGAGTTCCCCCCATTAGCCGCTTCATGTCTTCTTGTTTATAACACGTCTTTCTTCTTTCTAACCGGCAACATAGCGAGTGGGGGCAGAGATGCGAGGTCTCCGCCCTCCAAGGAGGCGTGCCGTGTTCTAATATCATCTGCCTGAGTGTCCCTGAGAGATTCAGAGGCACTCAATTTAGAGGAAAGTAAGGAAGAGACAAATAAGATAAGTAAGAAAGGGGCAAATCCAAGAGTAGGACCGCTCTAAGAAGAAGTGATGAGAGTTTTAGTAAAGATAAAATATCTCTCACTCATGGTGGTGAGAGAGAGAGAGAGAAGAAAGTTTGTTGTCTTCAGTCAGGTTCAAGGTTGGTAGTTATTTGTCAATTGGTGGTGTGGAGTCTACTAAGGAGGAGAGCTCCTGGTAACAATGACAATCGTTGAGTATATGGTCAGCAGTTTCAGGCTCGCCGCAGTGACATTGTGGTGTCTCTGTTACGCCCAGTTGGTATAGTTTGGTGTTTATACTGCCATGGCCCATAATTAGGAAGGAGGCATATAGGCCTGGCGCTAGCCATAATTTTTCCTTCTTGATTAGCTCTCGCACATTCGGGATATATTGTCTTGTTGTTGCTCCCTTTTCCGTGGTTGTCCAGGTGTTTTGCCATTTCTCCCTCATCACATTCCTTATTCCTGCTATTTCCGTTTTCTTTTCAGCCTGCAGGTCAACAGTGATGTCATCAATAGTCGTGGGTATTCCTTTGCTTATTCTGTACTTCAGGTATCTGAATTTTACTTCTAGATTTGCTGGCATTTTCCCTAGTAGAGCTTGTAATGCCATTGTTGAAATTGTTCGGCATGCCCCTGACATGTTAAGAGCGCCAATCTTTGTGCCTGTTCCAGATGTTTGGTTATTATCACCTTGTTTGCTTTATATCCCCACGCACCCGCTCCGTAAGTAAGAATAGAAAGGAAAACACAGTTATAACCTTAGCAGCATATAGGTTTCTGGTCCTCAAGCAAATAACCATTCTCTTCTGGTTATTTGCTCGAGGGCCATCAGGAAAGTTTTGGTCTTCTCTCTTAAGTATTTCATGTGTGAGAGGAAGCGAGTGTTTCATCCACCATGACGCTAGGTATCTAGTTGTTTGAGTATATTTGATTCTTTGATCTTTGCACTTGACAAGTGGTGGACACTCTCTATCGAGTTTCCTCTTGATCAGCATTTACGTCGTTTTTTTTTTTTTTTTTTTTTTTTTGTGGATACATTCAATTTATGTTTATCCGCCCATATGGCAAGCTTTTCTAGGATTTCGTTTGTATTATTTTCTATCTCCCTCAAGGTTCCAACAGACTGAGCCTTGTGATTTTTCTTCTGATTTCCTGAACAATGATGTTTAGGTGGGTGGTATCCCAGGGTATCCCAGCAGAACATCGCCCGAAGCATGAAACCGCCGCCATCGGCGTGTTTTCATCCCATGGTACATCCAGGCAACGTCACTTCCCCAGATAAACGACGCACATGTACCCGGCTGTCCAAAATGGTGCAAAAGGAAACGTGATTCATCAGACCAAACGACTTTATTCCAATCACTCAAGTTCCATTTTCGATGGTCGCGTGTCCATTGTAGGCGCTGTCGCCGGTGAACCGTGGTTAGCATGGGTAACACTGATTAACAGAGCTTAGTACCAGATGTTTTTTTTTATCATTACCCGACCCTCGACGTAGTTCACCTGTAGTTACTTTGATTTGCATAACGACTCGCTGGTCATAAGGTTTTGACTCAACAGTGTATATGATAGCTGTATATAATGCACCCTCCTAGCTGAAGTCTGTTTAGGGGTGAAGCATGAGCAATAAATTGAGAAAATAATTCTTGACGATGATTTGCCATCCTGAGTCCTAGAGACATGACTGTCCCACTGAGCAAGCTAAAAAATTAGAAACAAATGGTTGCAACCTATGCTTTTATAGGGAGAAATATTTGCAAAATGAAGATCTCTGTAAGGTGGTAAATCGATTTCTCTTGGATACTCAGAATTTTCATTCCAGGATGCCTATTATATTAAGTATTCAGTTTCGGTGATACTGATCACCAATATTTTTCATAGAGCTCATCAGATCGGTGAGGCATGTTCACCAGTTAACAAATCCATGCTGCGTTTGCCATATGGGTCACTCCTATTATTTAAAATTCATTAATAACACCACTGCCAATGATCATAAAATTATGGTGATTTATTAATCCTCTTCTAACAAATATATTATATAATATATATGATTAAATTATTCATATGAAACCGAATTAAAACGGGATTTTAAAAAAGCAAAACCTGCATTTGAAACTATTTAGTTCTTCTAAGTGTTAAGAGATTAGATGTCGTTTATAAAGTTAAAACCAAAATGTGTTTTTACACATGAGATGGTTTATCATTGGTGTGTTTGAACAAATGACTTTTAAGGCTTTCTTTCCGGGAAAATCCTTTGCTACATATTTCGCAATTGAACAATTTCTCACCAGTATGAACTAAGAAATGTCTTTTGATAGCACTTCTGCCAGAAAAGCCTTTTCCACATATTTCACAAGTAAATGGTTTTTCCTGAGTGTGAACCAACAAATGTGATTTTAAAGTACTTTTTCCGGAAAAACATTTTCCACATATTTCACAATTAAATGATTTTTCCTGGGTGTGAACCAAAAAATGTCTTTTTAAATGACTGCTTCGGGAAAAACGTTTACCACATATTTCACAAGTAAATGGTTTTTCGCGAGTATGAAATAAGAAATGTCTATTGACATGACGTCTTTCAGAAAAACCTTTTCCACATATTTCACAAGTAAATGGTTTTTCATGAGTGTGAACCAACAAATGTGATTCTAAAGTACGTCTATATGAAAAACCTTTTCCACATATTTCACAAGTGAATTGTTTTTTAAGAGTGTGAATCAACAAATGACTTTTTAAATACCTTCTTTGGGAAAAACCCTTTCCACATATTTCACAAGTTATTTGTTTTTTACCAGTGTGAACCAGCAAATGTCTCTTCAAAGTATTGCTTTCGGAAAAACCTGTTCCACATATTTCACAAGAAAACGGTTTCTCACCAGTGTGAATTTTGTTATGTTTTTTCAAATCACCAGATCTTGAAAATGCCTTTCTGCAAAATCCACAAGGGAAAGGTTTCTCCTTGGTATGAACCGATAAATGATCTTTCAAGTTATTTGAATATCTAAATTGTTTGCAGCAAATTTTACAAACGAATGGTTTCTGACGGGTGTGAACTAATGAATGTCTTTTCAGGTTACTTGCAAAAAAGAATGACTTTCCACATAGTTCACAGACGAATGACTTTTTATCGGAGTGCATAACTAAATGTGTTTTCATATAACCTGAACTAGAAAATGCCTTACTACATATATGGCATGTAAATGGTTTCTCCCCAGTGTGAACTTTCAAATGTGCTTTCAGACTGTTTGAAGTTGAAAATAGGTATCCACATACTTCACACAAGAACTTCTTGTTCGGAATGCAAAGAGATGTGTGTCCATTTAGATCGATTGATTTCGAATGTCTTTCAGTCATACTTGAAGCAGAAAGTATCTTCTCGCAGGGCACCCTTGGACAGTTCTGCTTATTTTGAGCTTTTGTTCCTCTTATAAGAGGTTTTTCTATCGTTAAACGCTTTCTGTAATTTTTTCGGGAATCCGTCTCAACTGTTGATGGCAACATGGTACGTTCTTCTGATTTATTTGCTTCGTTTCATAAACTTTCCTTTTGTGAAATATGTTTCTTCTTAATTTCTTTAACAGCGATTTCTTGAAAGTTGATGAAATCACTGATTCCCAATGATTTATAAGAAAAATTGGTCCTCTGCCTGTTCTATTTCCCGTGATTCTCAATATGGCGAACAATTATTTGTATCCTAAAAAAAAAAAAGGAAAATTAGCGATTAAGGGAAGAGTGATTTGTAAATTTCTAATACAACCAGAAAATAGAACATACAGTAATACAAGGAAATAATCACATAGTTTAATGCAGCTAGGGTCACATTCAGATAGTATAGAAATTCTTTCAAAAAACTGAAAAATTATTTGAAAAAATTGTCTTTTTATAAATGGAAATAAAATTCTGCAAGAAAAAAAAAATGAAAGTTGGTTTAATACATCTGACGAATATTGTAAAAAAGCATATAAAAATTATAAATCTAACACATCACTCAAAATCAGAGAAGTTATTTCATGTGAATGTGAAAGAGAAGTGCAAATAAATTATTTTGTGAAACAGAAATAAGCGTAAAACATTTCATGGAATTTAAAGGAAAAAGATATGTACAAAATATGAAAAAAAAAAGCTTATTTCAGAACTTTTAAAATAATCAAGGTATGGCATTTATCGAACATTATGTAAAAAACGTGCAAGAAGTTATCTCATCAAGAAGTATAATTATATCAGGAAAAGGTTAATAATAACCACGATTCAAGAAACAAACCAAGTAATTGGTTTTCAAAAGCATTCAGCTCAAAGTTTTTAATGAATGGAAAGCAAGATGTTTTTCACAGCTGAAAGGCATAAAAGTGGCAGAAAAAACATTACTTCAAGAGCGAAGCCATTGTACTCTCAGGAGAAATCTACTGGGAAATAGGACATCCAGTGTGCAGTAAATAACTTTTGAATTCAACCAAGCCCAGAACTGCCCTGTTTCAACACGTACCATTCGCTGGGAATTGATGAAATTGGGCATTGGAGGCGACTTCCTAATCAGAAGTTACTTGTTTCAGAGAAAAACAGAACCTTCCACTTGCGATGATTCCGAGCACTTCCTGATTGGAGTTCAATGCTGAGACAAATCAGGATAAACTTGTTTTTGTACTAATTGTAGCCACAGTGTGGCGAGATTAGAATTTTTTTAACCTCTTTTACTTTGATTTCCGTTTTAGAATATGTTCTCGGTGTTCTAATGAAATTTCGTGATTTGGAATCATCATCATCCATTTTCAATCCACTGCAGGATGAAGGCCTCTCCAGCAACTTTCCAGTTCCTTCTGTTTTGAGCACTGGCCATCCATTTACTACCCACAAACTCATGAATTTCATCTATCCATCTCCGCCTTTGTCTTCCAGGTTTTCTTCTAGCTCCTCTTGGGTACCATTTTGTTATTTTCTTAGATTTGGAATACATGGATATAAGCGTTTCCAAGAGGAAAAGGCTTTCTTTGAATTAACTAGTAGTTTTGAATGCTCGTTGACTATTTTTTATTAGTTCCAAATAAAAAGCAAGGAAAACAATATAATTATTTAGTTTCTTTGGAGTATATTACCCAATTTCTGTCTGATAATTCACCATTATTAAGTTTTTTTTTTTGTTTTAAACCACTCTATAGAAAATCGACGCCCATTATCAGACAACGAATAACAAAAATCTGGATGGGCACTGATCATAAAAAAGATGTTCGCCTTTGTTTTATCTCTCCAATGTACTCTATTTTCAGGAACATTTTCCTCACGTGAAGGCCTCAAATGCACAGTGTCAAAATTTGGCAACATTTCGTCTTTGGAAAGTCTTAATATCTTGGTTGTCCTACCCTCCTACCCCCCCTCTGTCGTCGCTACTGTCACTAGTTCTTTGAATACTGACCAAAATGCTGGAATCACTCTGATATTCAACTACTGTGACCATGTAAAGATAGACAAGAGAAATTTACTGAAAGGCGTGGATTACTCACTTCTGCTAAAAACAGATGACTGTTTCTAGGACTAAAGGGAAGCTTTACAGAACGGTAATCCCTTTAATTATTAATTCATGCTTTTCAATTGTCTAAAGGCTAGAGGTGGGAAGAATGTGTACAAATTTAAACCACTTGTAATCCTTTCGTTTTGTAGAAATTTCCTCTGTTCTAGGCAAACTATTTTAAATCTAATTACCAAGAGGAATACAAAAAAATTCGCTATAAAGAAGTTCGTTAAAACAGAGGTCCGATTGTAATTAAATCAAAAATGAAGCAATTTTAAAACACGTAACTGATCGAACCGCTCTCCACAGACTGCTGGACCCGTGACCGGAGTCGCCCCACATAAATCGTGCTTTGAGTGTATGTATTAAGAATTTTATGATTTAATTGGATGGACACTGAGTAATCTTCGCCAATAAAAAGTGAAAAACACTCACAGGATAAATTTTAACACAAATGATTATATTCCTAAAAACTGGAATTTTCGACACAAATTCCTAATTATTACTCTAAAACTGAAGCTATAAGGCATCACTATAAATTGACCTCAGATTTAATTGCAGGTGTACATGTTTCATATGAAGTCCACTGAAAAGACTCCATTGAGGAGCTCACATTGAATTCAAAATATAGAGGATTCGTTCTGATATCAGTAGTTATTTATACTATAAATTTAATAAAAAATTATCAACAATGTTGGGAGAATTGATTATTACATACTCACTGCTGGACATTATGGAGGAAATATGAGAAGACAACAGATTATTTCAAAAACTGTTGTGATACATCTGTATTTGACAAAATTTAATATGTTAAACAAGATCTAAATTTTTCAAAATGGAAATTAGAGGTAAACTGATGTTTTGTTGTGTTAATCTGAAATAAATTGCAATTGTTTTCATTTAGCTAATCCAGAATTAGAAGTTGAGCATGATGCAATTCATCAGTCTCAGTACGTTACATTCTTCTACTTCATTGGACTTTAATTATTTGAGAAACCAGTGTAATTTTTAAAATTAAATTTCAAAAAGCTGCTTACAGTTGAAAAGTCCAAATAATTTCTTCCAATTCTCCTTGATTCTTTTGGTAGTAGTGCTTCCAGCAAACACTGTGAAAGAAATGGAATGCTGTTTAGGCTAACTGGATTATGCCAGTGTAATCTCCAACTGGAACACTACTGGGGATTTTGAGTTTGTAATCGCATACCAATCTGGTTGGAGGTCAAACCAAAATAAATGATGTCACAATAACGAAAGTCCATTATACCATTTACATCCCTGGTTGGAGTTTACACTGTACTTGGTTATTAGCATTAGTAGAGGCATACGATGCAAGAAAAAAAAAAAAAATCCTCCCATTCATTCCAAATGCCTGTCCAGCTCAGCCTTAAATTTATTTAGGCTATGAACTTCCACAGCAAGATGGACGTCTGTTCCACCAATCACCACCTGCTGGCCAAAGGCAAATCTCAGCACATCCATTCTTCAACTGTCTTTCCTCAATTTGAATCTTAATTAGAAATTTAATGTATTAAAAATGAAACTTTTCAGTAAAATCATTAAAAGTTTCCTAAAAATTACAACTCAAAAAACATCAGCTTTCGAGGATGCGAGGAAATTTTCCACTGATGTTTAAACATTTAAATTTTTTTCTTAATATTGTTTAATTTTCCTGATTGCTATTACATATTATATTCTTTAGTCTGGCTTTTCTGGGGTACATTCCTCCCACCTGCATAGGATTTCATACCCTTAACACAACCAGTTCGAAAGAAAGGTGGTGTATTTCGCATTCTGATTGTATATGTATACACCGATGAGCCAAAACATTATGACCAGCTACCTAATATGTAGCCGAGTGGGCAGGAGCGGGAGTGCAGTAGCACACGTTCTTTGAGTAGACCGGGGTTCAAGCCCCTGACTGCTGAATACGGTCGATCTGCCAACCCGCACTGGACCAGCGTGGCAGATTATGGTCCATTTCCCTCAACATGAATTGTTGAGGAGGCTTCCATCCTGCAGTGGGTTGATAATGGCTGCACTTTACTTTTTTTTACCTAATATGATGTCAGTCCTCCACGTGCAGCCAAAACAGTCTTACCCAGTGAAGCATGGACACAAGATTTCTAAATGTCTTGTGGTATCTAGTACCAAGACATAACCAGCAGATCCTTTAACTGCTGTAAGGTCCGTGGTTGAGATGCCACAGATCAGAGTTGCTGTTCCAATGCAAACCACAGATGCTTGATGGGATTGATGTCTGGGGAATTTGGAGGCCAGGGCAATACCTCGAAGTCTTCCTCATGTTCCGCGAACCAGTCTCGAACAATCCGGGTGGTGTGGCATGGCGCATTATTCTGCTGAAAGATGGCACTGCCAGAGAGGAAGACAGTTGCTGTGAAAGGGTGTACATGGCCAGCAATGATGTTTAGGTAAACGTCAGAGTACCCGGCACATGGATGACTGGACCCAGGGTATCCCAGCAGAACATCTACCAAAGCATGACACTGCCACCACTGGCTTGTGTTCATCCCACGGTACATCCGGGCGCTATCACTTCCCCAGGTAAACGACACACACATACCTGGCTATCCACATGATGCAACATAGTAGTCATAGTATATTGATGTGTGTAAGGTGGCACCTAGACTTAAAGTCCATCTCCACCGTATAATCAGTATCAAGCAGAACATCTACCAATAGAAAAAAAAAAAGTCACTCTGCAATCGAGGAGCAAACACCAAGTTGGCTATTGCTTTCCGGTGCCCATCCCTAGAGCCGAGTCTGGGTCAACTATTCCTGTCTGTGCACAATGCACGAACTCCACACCCATCAGATGAAATGCAATACCGATAGGTGTCATCTTCCCCGCATCCTGGCTGCACCAGGAATACAAAAAAAAAGAAAAAATATATATGCAAGCAGTCAGGAGTAAACCCACATCATCAGTTCATGATGCCAGCAAAAAATAAATAAATAGATAAAAAAAATAATAAATAAAAATAAATAAATAATTAAAAAAATATAAAATTTTAAAAAAATCCTTCTGCCTGCAAAAAAAAAAAAAAAAAAAAAAGAAAAAAAACTCCCGCTTATCTAGGCTGATTCAGCAATTATAAGATGTCAGCAAAAGAAAAAGATGTGATTCATCGGACCAGACAACTTTCTTCCAATCAATCAAGATCAAGTTTTGATGCTCACGTGCCCATTGTAGGTAGTAGGTGAACTGTAGTTAGCATGGGAACTCGGAGCAGCCTGCAACTACGCAACCCCATTTTCAGCAGGGTTCAATTTACTGTGAGTTATGACACATTACTCCCATCACCAGCATTCAAATTACCAACAAGTTGTGCCAGTCGCCCTTCTGTTGCCACGTATCATCTGGGAGAGACCTCCCTCACCTCAAGCATCAATGAGCTGTGGTCGTCTAACACCTCATCGGTGGTCTCTGGGTTTCCCTTCCCCAGACCACTTTCGGTAGGTACTAACCACAACTGATAGCAAGCATCCCACCAGCCATGTCATTTCGGATATGCTCTGACGAAGTCGTCTGGCCATTACAATTTGGCCTTTGTCAAATTCGCTTAAGTTCCCACCTGAAGAACAAGAGTAACACTGATTAGAGCTCAGCATTAGGTGTTTTTTATACCATGTCCCGACCCGTGCACACACCATAGTTCACTTGCAGTTGCTTCGATTTGCATAACGACTCACTGATCATGTTTTGGCTCATCAGTGTATATGTATAATTGTGGTTGAGTGGCTCCTAGACTAATGTCCATCTCCACCTGTGATACTGTCTTATTTACAAACTATGTAAATGGGCCTGAATATATGTTGTGTTATGTTTGTGTAGCAAATGTGTGTGTTGTATGTGTTGGTTTAGACTTCATAGCCACCAGGGAGCAGTCAACACCTGGGCAACTGCTGCCTGGTTCCTGCCACTAGCTATGAGGTGCAGGCCTTAATTCAATTAACTGTGTATGTGAAAACACTAATCGCGCAACCACCTCAGGTAGTGCAATACAGGTGGGTGCCAGCATCCTGCACTTACACTGCCCAGAACAAAGGGCCAGAAAAAAAATAATAAATAAATTAGGCACCCTCACAAGGTTTCACAAACGTTAGCACCAGCCCTTCTTGTATGAAAAAAAGGGAGACATGTTTTTAACTTATTTAATTTTATCATCATTTCTAACATTTTCATTTAACTTTATATTGGGTTTGTTCCTAAACGATTAGTTTCTTAATTTCAGTGAGTTATAATTCCTGCATATTATAATAATAATAATAATTCATGATCTATCTTTTAAAAAAGAACAAGATGTAGCAACTTCCATGTGCTAATCCTGATATTTTCATTCATTCCTCCAACCAGTGCACAGGAATAAACATTATCCAGCATTTCAGGTGCACTATTCGCTATAAGATGGCCTATGCTATCAAAATAAGAATTGTCGGATTTCTATTGGTCTGATTTTAAGGATATTTGACGAGGCACGACAAATATTTCTGTGAGAGCCAAAATGTAAAATTTTATGAAAATCTATCCAACAGATTTCAAAGCATAAGTGACTGTTTTGGTTTTGAAATCTGCACACTTCACAGACCATGACTACATGCTTAGCACACATTGTGTTCCCATTTTCTTAGAAGTTTTAATTTTTTTTTTCTCATCCTAAAATTTTAATTTAAATTTATATTCGGATTTTTCCTTTTAAGTAGGATTATGAAATTCAAAAACCTGACAAAAATGTATAATTTATGCAAATCACTTGATTAGAGGAAACTGATCAAGTTACAAATCACCTACATTCCATAACGTTTAATGTGATTTTTAATAAAATAAAATAAAATAAATCTTTCATACGGTTCAGTTCCCTATCTTCCGAATATACACTGCCCTACCATTAATATTCGGACACCCCTCCATGGATGGGAAAACAGGTCTTATGCATGCAACATGTCACACAACCTGCTATAAATATGCATGCTGGGCTTCAACCAGACAATTGCAAAAGTGGGCATGCAAGATGACTTCAACAGAATTTATCACCTGAACAAATGCTAGATGCTGATTAACATGGTGTAAGGAGTGTGAATACTGGACTGCAGAGTAGTGGAAAACAGTACTATGGACAGATGAGTCAAGGTTCGCACTCTACTATTCTGGCAGCCATTCCTGGTTGTGGTGAATGCCAAGGGAACAGTTCCTTCCTTCCAAAAATGAAGTCTGGTGGAGGCAGTGCGATGCTGTTGGGCTCTTTTCAAGGTTTGGCTTGGGCCCATTAGTCATTATTGAAAAAACCAAATGCTGTGCAATACCAGGACAGCCTGGACAATTATACACTTCCAGCATGATGGCAATACTTTGGGGAAGGCCCATACCTGTATCAGCAAGACAAATGCTGAATGCCATTCTGCTCAGGTCATAACAGAATGGTTTGAAGACATGGGTATGGAAAAGTTCAATTGGTCAGCCCAGAGTGCTGATCTGAACTCTATAGATCATCTTTGGGATGTATTGGATCGTCGGGTACTTGCATGTTGAGATCGCCCAAAGAATAAGGCCAAAATGGTGGATGCGTTAAAGACAGAGTTGAGGAACATATCACCTGACATTTATAAAAATCTAGTTCAGAGTATTAGCATTACTGTTAGTAGAGGCACATGATACAAGAAAGCAAGCCTATACAGCATCAGCAAAAAAAAAAAAAAAAAAAAAACGCTTTCCATTTTGCTGATCCATTCATTCCAAACGTTTGTCTAGTTCTACCTTTAATTTATTTAAGCTCTCAACTTCCACAACAACAGATGGAAGTTTGTTCCAGCATTCAACTACCTGCTAACTCAAGGCAAACTTCCACACATCTATTCACAACCGTCTTCTTCAGTTTGAATGTATGCTCCCTCAAGTTTGTAATCTGAGCAAGAGGAAGAATCCCATCAGCATTGAGCCTGCTCAATTTATTCAAGGCTTTATACACCTCAATCAGATCACCTTGCAAGTGCCTAGTCTCCAGAAGCTGCAATTTCTAGAACTTAAGCCTTTCTTCATAAGAGCATCGCTTTGTTCCCTTCACCAATCTTGTTGCCCTTCTCTGTGCTCGTTCTAGCAACTCTACATCCTTCTTAAAATGAGGCTTCCAAACCTGTATGCAGTACTCAAGGTGTGGCCTGACCATTGCCCTGTACAAGGGGATAGTCGCCTCTTTATCCCTGTTTGCAAAATCCCTAAATATCATTGACAAAACCCCACAACCCCTAAGGCAGCCTGTCTGCACTGCTCAGAAAACTTCATATCTGACTGCACAATTAATCCCAGGCCTCTTTCATTTCCCACTACCCTGAGTGTAACACCACATAGTTGGTACATTTCTCTGGGGTTACTGCTACCCATATGCAGTACTTTTCATTTGTCAATGTTAAACTTCAGTTGCTACTTCTCAGCCCATCTACCCAACATTTCCAGATCTTGTTGCAGCAGCATACTGTCATTATTAACAACCCTGCCAACCTTGGTATCATCTGCAAACTATAACGTTAAGCTTGATATATCTTCATCAATATCATTCATAAATATACAAAATAACAATCAGCCTAACACCAAACCCTGAGGAACACCACTGATAACATTAGTCCACATAGAGCATACCCATTGATTACCACTCTCTGTCTTGTCCCACTCAACCACCCTTTTATCCATTGTAGCAACTTGCCCTTAATGCCATACTGCTCCAATTTGTACAGTAGTCTTCCATATGCAACAGTATCAAAAGCTTTCCTGAAAATGATATCAAAATTAATTTTTGCATTCAGTTCCTTTGTGACCACATCATAGTATCCAATCAAATTGGTCAGATAAGACTTTCCCTTGACAAACCCATACTGTGTCTGAATTATTACTGCTGTCTTGTCCAGATGATCCTGCAATGCTTCTTTAACCAGCGACCTCCTTATTTTTTTTCTGGAACAGAAGTCAAACTAACAGGTCTGTAATTACTCGTGTCACCCTTTGTGAATTGAAGATATATTTGCACAGCTCCAGCCCGTGGGGACTTACCAGAGTCCAAGGATGCTGTCATAATTATGGCTAAGAGTTTGCTTAGTTCATTTGCCACCTCTTTTAATGTAACTGAATAGATCCCATCTACCCCAGGTGCCTTTCTTATGTTTAACTTCAACAATTTCTCCTCCACTTTGCTCTGTTATTACAAAATCATTTAATTCCCTGTTAGAGTTTGATAAACATCTGGCCCTCTCCTCTTTGAATAATGTATAAGCAAAATACTCATTTAGTTCAGCAGCTATCTGAGAATGATTATCTACAGTCAAACCATTGATATCAAGTGGACCAATCTGATTCATCCTTCCTTTTAGAGTTTATATAAGTAAAGAAGTCTTTGGTGCTTTTTTTTTTTTTTTGCATCCTTTTCCCAAGATTTTTTATAATCTGCCTTTGCTTGCCTAACCTCCTTTGTGATTTGATTAGAGACTAGCGTGCATCTACCATAGGCTTCTGTGTCGCCTGATAATTTATGTGCATCCCATGCATTTTTCTTCTCTGCCACAAGTCTCATTAGTTCATCAGACATCCATTTGGGTCTGAACATAGAGTAGTCTTTTTTAGTTGGAACAAAAAGCGTAGTAGCTTCCAAAATTACTTCATTGAATGCTTCCCTTTTAGAACAAAAGCAAAAACCCTTCCCTTTAGCTCTGGTGGTAGCTACATCTTTAAGTAAATCCCACTCAGTACACTGTGATCACTGCCACCTAGTAGTTCCTTTATCTGTAAATTCTTAATGCATGAATAATCACTGCTGATAATCAGATCAAGAATGTTACCCCCTCCTACTGTAGAAAACAATCATCCAATAATTCCACAAAAGCCTTGCTAGTGTGCGAGTGACCAATCCACAAGTTCCAGTCTACATGTGGGAAGTTAAAATACCCCATTATAAGACACACTAATTTACTGGCCCACTATTTCTCTGTATAATTGTTCATTTTGTTCATCAGTCATTAGGCCTATAACAAACTCCTACCCTCATTTTTGCTTTCCCAGTGCTTATGCCACACCAAACAGACTCAACATTGCACTGTCCATCTATGTCAACTGGATGCACTTCCTTAGATTTTGTTTCTTAACTAACAGCATAACCCCATGCTCCCTTCCTATCCTTTCTTTACACATTGTACTCCTCAAATTCCAATTCTGCATCCCTTATATCTGAGTGGCACCACGTCTCTGATATCCCAACAATATCTGGCTTCGATGTCTTAACCAGCACTTCAGATTCATCAAATTTATTTACTATACTCCTTGCATTGCTGTACATGCAAGTATACATGCACCTGTTCTTACTCTTAGTTACTCTAACACAGCCCATGTATTTACTGGTTTCATGACCCCCAACAGTTCCTGAAATCTCTAGCAACTGGCTTTCTGGGCTGCTGCTCATTCCAATAGAAGCAGTGCAAGAATCATTTCCACCTCTGCCTGCAGTTACCGTTAATCTATTAGTCTGTGAATTCCCCCAAGCTAGCAGTTTTTCAACCCACCTAACGTTACCTCGATAACATCAGCAAATATTCTTGCACCCCTTCCATTTAAGTGTATCCCATCCCTGTAGAAGCAATCTCTCCTGTTAACAAGCACAGACCAAGCTGGGAAAAATTTGCAGAGTATGCCGCAAAGATTGAAGGCCATCATAAAAGCAAAAGGTTTCAGCACAAAATATTAAATGACACGATAAAAGCACTTTTTTTTGTCTAAAAGCAGGTGTTCAGATATTAATGGTAGGGCAGTGCATATTTCAACGTAATAACAAGAAAATCAGTTTTCAGATCTAATTTTTAAATGATTATAAATAACATAAAAACTAAATTAAAAATATTAATATTAAATTATCAATTTTTTACTTTATATTATAGTATATCTCTCATATGAAATTCCATTTAGAATACCTGAAATCTAGAGAGAGTCAAAAATCACGTATCTGTTGCTTTGTCAAATAACTAGTCACTGAAACTGTTTATGATATCTGTGAAAAGTGTCTGATACTAAATCACTTTAATCATATAATGAATTATCACTTATGATGAACAGTGATTAATTGTTTGTATATTGATTTTTCAAACAAAACATTTTTTTTTGCCTCGTTTGTTGTACACATTATATTCAATAACATTTACAGTGTTACCGCTGACAAATTTGCTTAGTATGAAACCCAGTTAACTATATCTTTCTTTTATAAAAAATCCGTACTCCACTCAGAGTGATTTTGTCACTAATATGATAAAAGTTACTAATACTTTTAAGTAGAAACCACCGTTACACACACCTCCACTGGATTCAGATTACAGGCAAGTCGAAATACATTCCAAGACAAAATTAACAGAACACGCAGAAAACGCGGTGTAACTTGTGCAGCTTACAGTGAAACGGGACAAAATTTGGTATATGGCTGTGTGACACTGAATAATGAGATGAGACAGCAACTAACTTCGGACAGTTATAATGAGCATTTATAGGGGTTGCATAAGAATTACCAAAAAGGTCACATTTCAGAAGTAGCTACAAGCTGTTCGAAAATAAGGCCTTGATGTTAGAGGATTGGTAACACATTCCCGTTGTCTTCAGATGAAATACCATCTAGATCTCATTATAGTGTAAATGGGACTCAACAGAACAGAACAGAACTGAACCCCTTTATTCAGGGTTCCAAATCACATTTTCATGGCACCAGTTTGGACAAATTTGGTGGTTGTTTGGGATAAATAGGATACAAAACACTAGTTTCTTTGCATAGAGTCCATTTGAATTGAGCATTCTTGACACAGTCCGGTTGGAAAGTTTTCACTTGTGGCCCACCAATCTGAAGAGACAGTTGACAGGATATCGCAGTGTCCCATCTTGTGGTTACAAACAGAAATTGGTCCATTCTGGTTGCTATAGCGCTCAGGCAAAATTGGCCAGTTCTTGTAATGGTTCCAATCTCCTTGGGTGACACATTAAACAAACACACCCAATCCACCTGCAACTTCCCTGCTTCAAGCCATCCAACAGCCCACTTTCTCAAAGAATCATCTAAATGGCAATGACTTCCATCATGAGTACTGGAGAAGGGGTATCCCAATGAACAAGCTGAAAACTAGGATGTATCCGCAACCCTTGTTTTTATAGGCACGAATAATTTGCATAATGTGTAGCTGTGTAAGGTGGTACACTGATTTTTGTTGAATACTCAGAATTTGCATTCCAGGATATCTATTACATCAAGTATTCGCTTTTGGCGATACTATTCACAATAAAATATTCATGAGAAACATTTTGTTCTGTTAATTTTGTCGAGCAATGTAGTAGCCAATCAGATCGTGAGGATGATCGGCATTTAACAAATCCATTCTCTATTTGCCATATGGGTCTATTCCTGTCATTTCTTCTATGCAATCATATGTAATGAAACTTTGCAGTGCATATGTCAAAAATAGGAATTTAATTATAATTTAAAATTTATTAACAACACAACAAATGTTCGTGAAATTAAGATTTATTCATAAAACCAACAGGAATCAAATGAAACTAAAAACATCGAGCTAGAGGAAAATTAATACATGAATATTTATGAACAAATAATTCACCTGTAACTGAATCTAAAGCTAAACTTGAAACTATTTGGAAGCTGGTTGTGATGTAGAATATTTTAAGTGTTAAGGGAAGTTGTGCCCTCCTCTTTGAAGGTGAAATCATAATTTTTTTCCTTAGGGCATCTGCTTCTCGAGTATGAAAAATTAAATGTGATTTTACACTAGATCTTCTAAATGGCTTGTCACATATTTCAGAAGAAAAGGGCTCATTTTTGTGAAAAAATATTTTTCCGATCATTTTGATCTTCTGGCAACCTGTGATTTCTTTCTCAAGGAAATGGTTTTTCTTCAGTATGGACTAGTGTTACTTCAGTTTGCTTGATTTGAGAGATGGGTTTATTATTGGTGTGTACTAACAAATGCATTTTAAGTTGATCTTTACGAGAAAATCTTTTGCCACATGTTTCGCAAATCAACAATTTCTCACCAGTATGAACTAACAGGTGTCTTTTGAAATTACTTTTAAGGGAAAAACTTTTTCCACATTTTTCACAAATAAATGGTTTTTCACGAGTGTGAACCGAGAAATGACTTTTGAAATTACTTCTTTGGGAAAAACCTTTTCCACATATTTCACAAATAAATGGTTTCTCACCAGCGTGAATTTTGTTATGTTCTTTCAAATGACCAGAAATTGAAAATGCTTTCCCACACACTTCACAACGGAAGGGTTTCTCTTTGGTATGAACCAATAAATGAACTCTTAGGTTATCTGAATACCAAAATGATTTGCAGCAAATTTTACAAGTGAATAGTTTCTGATGGGTGTGAACTAATGAATGTCTTTTCAGGTTACTTGGATTAAAGAATGCCTTTCCACATAGTTCACAGACGAATGACTTTTTATCAGAGTGTATAAATGAATGTCTTTTCATACTACCTGAGGTAGTAAATGACTTACTACATATATTGCATGAAAATTTCTCCCCGGTGTGAACTTTAAAATGTACTTTCAGATTTCTTGATGTTGAAAATAGTTTGCCACATATTTCGCACTGTCTTTCCGGAATGCATAGAGATGAATGTCCGTTTAGATCGATTGATTTAGAGTATCCTTCGGGCATACTCGAACCAGAAAGTTTAATCTCGCAAGACACATTTGGACAGTTTTGCTTATTTTGGGGTTTTGTTTCTGTTGTAAGAGGTTTATCTATTGATAAATGCTTTTTGTAATACTTTCTTTCAATTACCTTTGGGAAAACAGAAATCTTCTTAACTGTTGACTCTAACATGGCACATTGGTCTGATTCATTAGCTATGTTTGGAAAACTTTCCTTTTCTGAAACATGTTCCTTCTTAATTTCTTCAGAAGACATTTTTAGAATGTGGATGAAATCACTGGTTGCTCACCTCGAAATGGATACTTCCAATGATTTATGGTAAAATTGGTCTTCAGTTGGTTCTGTTTTCCGTGATTTTCAATATGGCAAAACAATTATTTGGAATCTGAAAAAAGAAGGAAGCAATTTAAAGAAGAGTGATTTCTAAATTTCTAATACAGCCAGAAAACAGACACATACTTTAATACAACAAAGAAATAGTTACATATGTTAATACAACCAGGATCCCATTTATAGAAAATGGGGATTTTGCCACACGAAAAAAAAAAAACCTTTAAAACACCCCTATTTCCCTTAAAATCGTCCATTTTCCTAAAATAAACTATAAAAATTGAAAAATCTGAATTATTAACATTTTGAAGAAAATAATGTCGGTTTAAGCAAAAAATTAAAACATCTCCCTGTTTAACAAATTTATTATTTTTTCATATATTCTGCTTCAAAATCAATTATAGAAGCTATATTTTTTCCCATACCTTTATAAATTAATTTCATTTTTATTTTATTATAATCTTCAACATTTTTTGGTGTTATTTTGTAGTTGAACCTACCCAGTAAAAAGACTTAAAATGCATTTATGTGCACAATTACTTCATCTCCTTTTCACTTTTTATTTCAAATTTGTTAATTGGATAAAGTGCATTAAGATCTAAGTTTGAAATTGCTTTGTTTTGTAATTGTTTCATTAGTTCAATTTATAAAAACACAATTTTTTTCAACTAATATTTCTATTATTTGAAAACATTGTCTTTTGATGAATGAAAATAAAATTCTGCAAGAAATGTGAATTAAATGCACCCTATTCATATTTTAGAGATTGCAATAAAGCATATAAAAAAGAATATTATAAATCTTAAACTTTACTAAAAAAAAAGAATTATTTCACATGAATGTGAAAGAGAAGTGAAAAAAATTATTTGGAGAAACAGAAATACAGATTTACATGTATGAAGTTTTATGGAATTTAAAGGAAAAAAAACTATTTTCCTTTAAGAATTTTCCAAGGTGTGATATTTATCAAACAGTATGAAAAGAATGTGTAAAAATCTATCTCATTAACAAGCATATCATGAGATAAAATGTACCTCATTAACAATTATGTCACTAATGTTTGGCAGGAACCATGATTCAACAAATGAACCATGTAGTTGTTTCTTAATAGCATCCATCTCAAAGGCTTTTAATAATTGGAAATCAAGAGGTTTTTCCACATCTGAAAGGCATAAATATGACAGAAACATATTGCAAGAGAGAGAGAGAGAGAAGCCATCACATATATAAGGACTGTACGGGAAAATAGGACATCCAGTGTGCAGCAAATAACATCTGAATTCAAAAAGACCACAACTGCTGTATTTCCACCAGTAACATGCCAGGAATTGAAGAAATTGGGCATTGGCTGTCACCTTCCTAATCAGAACTCACTTGTTTCAGTGAAACAATGAGAACAATAAAAGAAAGTTATGTGGTCTTACGAATCATGATATGCTTTGTTTTGCACTAATGGTAGGCAGAGTGTGGTGAGAACCTAATAAAGTGATGGACCCCTCCTTGCCTTTAGGCAACCAAAGCATCTGTAGGTGGTGTCATGATGTAGAGAATGTTCTGTTAGCATAGATGGGTCTGCTGATACAGGTGGGAGGTTGAATGTCATCCAGGGAGTACCTCAATTTTGTATCAGAACTACTGCACCCTGCAATGTTACACTTTTATCCTGAAGGGGATGGTCACTCTATGGATGAGACAATAGTGCATTGTGCCAGAATGGTTTGGAGAATGTGACATGGCAAGATTCATCTGATCTCAGTCCTTTTCAGAATGTGTGGAATATGGCTACACCTATTCAGCAACGAAGTCCTCTTCCTTCAACTTTATCGCAGCCAGGCAATATTCAGCTGGAGAAGTGGCTACAATTAGACTAAAATGCACTAAAAGACCTTACAGAATCCATGACATGTTCAAGTGGCTTAGTCAGTCAGTCTCAGGCAAGGATAGCAAGGTTTTTTCTCACAGAAAGAGAAAATCGACTACAGAACGGAAGCAATTTACACACACACAGTAAATAGGGAACAATAAGGCCTTAGTTGCCGATGCTCCTAAAACCCTAGTGCAACATCAACAATCATGCTGTGCTGTGCTGCACATTTGCTAGTATTCAAAACAAAGGCGGCCAGATTCCATACCGAAGGAAGGTTTGTATATCTTTGTCAAGTGTATCTATTATTTTACGTTGAAATTGGATGAAAACAGGGTAAACTTCGTCAATCAAATGCGAAACAAATCTACAGGATAAATTTTACTGTGAATGAATATATTCCTAAACACTGGTGTTTTCGACACAATATCGTAATTATTGTTCCTAACTGATGTTGTGTCAAAGTTAGTAAAGCTATGAGGCATCACTGTAAATTGACCATAGGTTAACTTGCATGTCTACACGTTTTATATGAGGTCAAAGGAAATGACCCCATTTCAAAGCTCACAGTAGAATTTGAAATATACAGGCTGAAGTGTGATGTCAGTAACTCACTATAAAATTAATTAATATAAGTCAGAACTGCAAGGCTCAATAAATTCTACGTTGTAACGATATTTAAAAGAATAAAAGAGATTACTGCAAACGGAATCGTAGAATACTTCAGGATGGTACTCTCCAAATGTAAACGTATAAAATAATTAAACGAATTCTTGTACTCACAGAACCATGAATGATCCAACATACTCCAGATTCAGGAAGGGAAGTTTCTAATTTGTTTAAGTCATTTCATCTTAATTTATTTCATTGCAGTGATTTAATTTTAATTTTTTTGATGCCATAATCAAATTTGACACAATGTTTTCTCACACTCATATTTTTGTGGGGTTTGTTTGATATAGTTTGCAGGACATGTTGGGGTTCTTGGCCTTCGATTCAAGAATAGGTCAGATCATTCATGGTTCTGCGAGTTCAAAAATTCATTTAATTATTTTATCCATTTACATTTGGAGAGTATCATCCTGAAGTATTCTACGATCTAGATTGAGATAATCTCATTTATTCTATAAATTTAATAAAAAATTATTTCATCGATGTTGAGAGAATATGGGAAGACAGTTGATTATTTCAATAACTGTTGTGATACAATCAGTATTTGACAAAAAATCAAGACTGGTAAACAATATCTGAAAATTTCAAAATGGAAATCAGCAGTAAACTGTAGTTTTGCTGCATTAATCTTCAGTAAATTTCAACTATTTTAATTTATTTAATCCAGGATTAGAAGTTGAGCATAATTCATTTCATTGCACTCATTACATATTCTTTTATTTCATAGGACTCTAATGTTTTTGAGAATCAAGTGTAATTTTTAAAATTAAATTCCAAAAATTTACTTACAGTATAAAAGTCTGGATAATTTTCTCCAATTCCCCTTAAATATTTTGGCAACAGCACTTCCAGCAAACAGGAACAAGCTTGAAAATTCAATGTCGATTTTGGAATAAAACTGGTTTTGTCAGTACAATCTCCAACCAGAACACTGTTGGGTTTAGTAGTTTTATTGACTTGTAGTGTTCTGGTTGGAAGATTGCACTGAAAAAAATTACATCACTATAATCTCAGAGGATAACACTTGAGAAAGGGAAAGTCCATAACAACAACGGATTAATTAATATTATCACATCTTTTGCCCCAGGCAACAATGATTGTTATCTTTTAAATCCCTGGCTGGAAGTAATGCTGGACTTGGGTTTGCCATTGGCTGTATATCTTTTGTAGGAAATTTGAGCTATTGGTAAGTGTGAAATAGGAAAGCAAGTTTAAAATCAGTTAATACCAGGAGTATGTGAAATTGAAAATCACATGATGCATACCAAACTATTTTTATTATTATTTTATTTTTGATTTTTTGATGTAGCAGCAAAATCCTATCGCTGTAGTTGAGTTGAAAGATAAGAATTTTGAGTTTTACAAAATGCTAACCTTATTTCATCATAAAAAATATTTACATTATACTGCACTGAAATAAATGACGTCACTATAATCTCATAGGGTAAAACTTGTGAAAGGGAAAGTCCATTATAACAACCAATTAATTAATATTATCATGTATTATAATACATGATAATATTAATCACACCACTCATAAACTCAAGGAGTTTATGAGTGGTGTGAGTTGAAGGAGTTAGTCCCTTTCATTCTTCTACACTGTTTCTTTTCTTCTTCCTATTCTACTATACGGTGCCTCCACAGCCAGGTGGGCAGGAGCAGCAGTACGTAGCACACACTTCTTGATTAGACCGGGGTTCGAGCCCATAACCACCAAATACGGAGGATGCGGAAAGGTCAGGGAATGACCACGGCACATCCCCGGAGAAATATGGCCTTGGTTGTTAATGCTCCTAAAAACCAAATAACAACAATATCCTACTATAACTTTCCCTATACTATTTGCTTTTCTAAGTCTAATAGGGAAAAGTGGATAGTAGAGTTATTATCCCACACACATACAACTAGCTTTTAAACAGTGCTGTCTGGGTGGTGGTACTCAATGAGAATAAGTAACAATAGTCTTCTGTATTAGTGAAGTGTTGCTTATTCGAGGTAGTGCAATACCTGAAAGCTCATTGTGAAGGATGAGCACAATGAGTTTCAGACAAAATTATGCCTTTCACACTACTATGGTAGTTTTCTTTAAGAGTTATCTATGGTGTATTTACACGGATATTATACAGATTAGAAATCTATGTGAATAAATATTGCCAGAATAGGACATAAAAGTTCTGTGACTGAACCCACAATGCATAATTAACATTGTGAGGAAATCTGGTGTAAAAAAGGAGCAAAGCCAGCAATCAAATAAAAAAGTATTCATTTATTAAAAAGTAATAAAATTCTGATTAACTGAAAATACCGAATATATTTAATGACATATACTGTGGCGGTCACAACAGAGTAGGCGACAAGCCAGCTATGAATAGGGTTTTTCTGTTTTTGTCAGAGAATTGTCAATAGCAATCAAGGCGTCAGTCACGGGTAGGACTTACAATACCGGGATCCCGGTAATTTTTTTTATGGTATTGAAATACCAGTACTAATACAAAAAATACAGATTTTTCGGTACTAATTTAAAAAAAATAATTGTTTATAATTTAATCACATAAAGGTTATAAATTACCTTTATGTGATTGTGACGTCGCTATCTCTACTAGCAAATGTTCGATAAATCATCGATAGGGCACCATGCAACATTGCAACCTGTCCAAAATTCTCGGACAACTTCATGTCTGACCATATCGTAACTCCCAAGTCCCGTTCCTCCACTACTGACTTTTAGTTCAACTGCACCAAGTGTATAAGTTATTTTGGGGTTGCTGTTCCCCAGGTGTAAGACCTTGCATTTTTCTGAATTAAAGCATAGCTGCCACTTTTTTGACCATCCTGGAAGTCTATCTAGGTCACTCTGAAGAAGCTCTGCTTGGAGGCGATCATTAACTACTCTACTGATCTTTACATCATCTGCAAGTTTAGACCTCATGCCCTCCATCCCTTCATAGATGTCATTTAAGACAATCCAAAACAGCAGTGGTCCCAATACTGATCCTTGGGGAACCCCACTTCTTATATTAACCTAATCTGAGGAATAACCATTTATCACGACCCTCTGCCTGGTGCCCAAACCATCATGCTATCCATCTAAGGATTTTCCCTATGATTCCAGCCTTCTCCAACTTATAAAGTAACCACTCATGTGGAATTGAGTCAAATGCTTTGCCGAAATCCAAATAAACAATGTTGAAATTATTCCCTAAATCCAGCTCATGAGTGACCAGATTTGTTAAACATGATTTTCCCTTTACAAAACCATGCTGTGTATCCTACAGAATTCCAATGACATCTAAATGATCCTGATGCTTGATCATTACCTCCATGATTTTTCCTACTACTGAAGTTAGACTGGCCAGTCGGTAATTTCCCATTACACTCCTAGAACCACCTTTATGTTCCAATTTACGCCAATTGAAACATAAAGGTGGTTACCTTTATGTTCCAATTTTACCACAAATTGGAACATAAAGGATTACCACAGGAGTCTTACTTGCCCGTAAGCGCGAAAGTTTTCTCATTAAATAATTATTTGAAATTCAAACATCATTAATTACATTTTTTCAACTTCACTTCCATAATATCTCATTGACAAAAGTTTTTTTTTTTTTTTATGTGAATATCGATGCAAAGTAACTGTTGAGTTCATCTGCAACTTCAGCTATGGTATCTAATACTATCCCATGTCCATTACATAAGGGTCCAATCTGATTTGTCCTTCTGTTCTTTGCATTTATATATGTGAAAAATTCCTTAACTGCACTCTTTGCTCTCTTCTTTATCCCTACTCTTTGCTCTCTCCCAGACTCAGTAAAGATACTATAGTGAAAATTATACTTCAAAACGTCTTTCTCCTTCAGAAAATGATGAACATAATTCAACCATGGAACAGAACATCAGTGTTACGCAAATTCTTTCCAAAATAAGAAATTGCCTGACTCCAATGAGATTTTAAAAGATGAACTTGAGTCGGAAATTAATGAAATACTTTTAACTATTTTTACTAAAAAAAGTTCAAAGCCTAGAAGAAAATATGGACTGAGTTCGTCTGCAATTATCTCAGTACCAGAATAGAATCCAAAAGAGCGTTTTCTGCCGCTAATCAAATACTGTATGTACCAAAATTAGATCCATTTTAAACGATCATACTATTGATTACTTATGTTTCTTAAGAGCTCACTTTATTCGGACAGGTAGTGTGGATGCTTAAACTTGACTAAACTTTGCGGTAATAATATGTATTTCTTTGTTTTTAGAATAACTGTATTTTAATGAATTTTTTCAGAATATTTATTATTGCAATAAAAGTTTATTTGAAACATGAATTCAAGTAATTACAGTATTGTTTTTTTCCTTACTTCATTACACTTAATTGTCATCAAAATTTATTGAGAAAAACGTTTGTTTTTGGAATAATGGTATCATAAATTAAAAATACCGAAATACCGGTACATGTATTAAGATTTTGACCGGTATTGTAAGCCCTAGTCACGGATCACAGCTGATGCGCGAGGAATGCTGGGATGCTATACAATACCTAATGACCCATTGTCTGAACTTGTGATTCTAGTTTCTTGTTAAGCTTATATTGTAGAATATTCTATGAGAATTTTGAAAATTAATGAAACTACTTAACTTCTTACCTTCATCTGTTTTCCTGAGAGACATTTGCTTCTTTACTAGTGCTAGCATGCTAATTTGACTAAACTCAGACGGTTCAACTTCCGCTTCGTTAACAATATATGCAAAAACTGCTGAACTTTCTGTTTAAGCACTTAAATTGCCCATCTTTTTATATATACCTGTCTTCGGTGATATTCCTAATTTTCTGTTATATCATCCTGGTATTATTAATTATATTTGTTATCTTATATCGCACTCATTATTCACTGTTCGTTACGTACTCTACTTGCATTATATCTCAAACCACAACTTGACTATTTACAATTTTCACCACAGCATGGTTGGTGGCGCTGCATGATTTTAAAGCACCTTAGCTGTTGTAGTAACTGGAACGCATTAGGCACAAACGATATACAACTTGGAGAAAGAGAGAAGAGAATAAAAGGTACACAGTGAAGGTAAATTCTCTTTGTGCATATTCAAGGTTAGGCTGTGAAAACAGATATAAAATTTTCATTTTAAATGTCATGGAAATTATGGGGTAATGTATATTGATTGTCTCCCATCTCGTAGTCTTGGATGCAAGGTCCATTCGTTTAAAGGGAATGTAAACAAATGAAATCAGCCATTTCGTGCTGGAATATATGATTTCTGCAGCATGAAATTCGTAAGTAGTTATTTGAAAGGAATTTAAGTCGGTAATCCTATAACTTACTGTCAGAGAATCTCAGAAATAATAGTACATCAGCTCCGACTTGGAACTGAACCTATGATCACTGAAACCAATTTGCTTTAATGAAAACCTATCCGGAGTTCATTCTATTTGCCCGTCTCTAAGGTGCAGAAAATTAAAAGTGAAAACGTTTAAAAATATATTCTTTTCATTCTTTCAAATTACTGAAAATATGAAAAATCTCGAGATGAACTAATAGAGAAAGCCACAGATTAGCAAGTTGTTTCGATCTATTGAATCACGGTATCTGCGATCATTCACTGTGGATATTGATATTTTTTTCACGTAAAAGCATTAGGAACCAATAAACACTAGAATTCTAGTTTTAGAGGGTACCCTGTGTCATACCCTGCTCGACAAAATTAACAGAACAAAATGTTTTTCATGAATAGTTTATTATAAACAGTATCGCCGAAGGCGAATATTTGATATAATAAGCTTCCTAACATGCAAATTCCGAGTATCCAAGAGAAATCAAGCTACACAACCTTACAAAGTCACTCATTATGCAAATTATTCATGTTTATAAAAACATGGGTTGAAACTTACAATCACATCACTTCGTTTCTTTTTTTTTTTTTTTTTTTTGGCTTGCACAGTGGGACAGTCACATCTTCAGTACTCGGGATAGAAAGTCATCGCATTTAGATGATTATTTGAGATCGCAGGGCATTGGACGACTTAAAGATGGCACGTGGGTGGCTTAATGTATCGTGTCTCAGCCCTATTGAAGCAGTTTCAGGAGACGGGAACCATTACAAGAAAAGGTTGTCTGCGTGGGTAGCTCAGTGGTATCGTCACTGTCCTCCCCACACCGGGTGGAAAATGCCCGGGTTGGAATCCCGTCGTTGACGCGAGGTACTTTAATGGGCTTTTTTCACTCCTTGGCTGAGTTAGTCAGTCTCAGGCGTAGATAGCAAAACTTTTTCCTCAGAAACTGGGGTATTTTCGTCCAGCCAACCGGCAAATCGACCAGAGAACACAGACAAAATAAATACAATATGGGTAGATGTAATCATTTACGGTGGACGCTTATATCATAATTTGGGTTTTTTTTTTTTTTTTAAGAGCTGGTCAATGTCGCCCAGGGACTATGGGAACCCAACAGACTGCTATCTGGCTCTAACAAGAAGATGGAACCGTACGATATCCTATTATTAACGGTCTCTTGAGGTTGCTGCAGCCACAGGTGAAAATATTTCCAACCGGACTGTGTTAAGAAGGCTCAACTCAATTTGACTCTATGGAAGGAAGCCAGTGATGTCTATCCCATTAATCCGAAAACATGCAGAGTTCGTCGAAAGTGGTGTTATGAACGTGTGACTTGGAGCCCTGGCAAATGGAGTATAAAAATGCTCTAATGAGTCCCAATTTAGCCTATAAACCGATTCTACACGTTATTTCATCTGCAGACAAAGAAGAACGCAGTGTAATCCCTCCAATATCAGATTAAGGGGCACTTACAGTGAAGGCGGTGTTCTCGTTTGGGGCGGAGCAATGATCAGCGGACACAGTTCTGTTCATCTTTTTGATAGAACAGATCCTTAAACTCTATGTGTTCCTTTTTAGGGGTGCGGGTGGCAGGAATTTTCTTTTCATTCACGACACAACGCCACAGTACATAGAGCTCAAATGGTGGAGAAATATCTTGAAATTGAAGTTATCCAACGACTACCGTGGCCAGCACGATCACAGACTTAAATCCGATCGAACGTGAGCTGAACGCCTTTGGGTGTCGATAGCTAACTCCTTTAGCATTAGCATTAGCATTAGTAGAGGCATTTGATGCAAGAAAGCAAGCTTATGCAGCATCAGCCAAAAAAAAAAAAAAAAAACCACTACTTCACCCCTCTATTCGTTCAAAATACCTGTCCAGCTGAGCCTTAAACTTATTTATCAACTTCCACGAGAGCTATCAACTTCCACGAGAAGGGATGGACGTCTGTTCCTCCAACCAACCACCCGCTGGCTAAAGGCAAATTTCCGCACATCTATCCTACATCTGTCTTTCCTCAATTTGAATTTATGCCCTCTCAGGTGATTATTCTGAGCGAGAGGAAGAATCCCATCAGCATTGAGCATGCTCAAACTCCTTGGTCACTTGGTGAGTTAAAGTCTGTGTTGATGGAAGAATGGGATTTGTTGCCACAGAATATTATAGGTATCCTTACACCGAGCATGATTTATCGTTGTCAGGTCTGTTTAGCGGTTGGAGGACCATACGTTGTACTGATGATTTGTGACCATATTTTCGAGCATCTTTTATCGACTTCTGTAAGGTGTCCTTTTTTAGTAATTCTTATACAACCCCTATAATTGTCCCTCATACCTGTCCGCCGTTTTCCTCTGTCCTCTCATTTCATCGTTATTCTATGTTCCACCATAGCAAATTTTTACGAGCTTCATTGTAAGCTGCACGAGTTACACCACGTCGTTTCCTGTGTGTTAATTTTGTCGAGCACTGTATATCGCAACGAGTATTTTTTATCATAATTTTTAATATTTTTCAAAACGTGGCCTAGTTAATTTAGGAAAGCGGTTACATGGTTTCTACATGTTCTGTTAATTTTGTTGAGCAATATATTTAAAATCTCCATGACGTTTTAAACGTGACACATTCACACTTCACTCTGTTTTTCAGAAAAATATGAACTGGTAAAATTCGTCCTTTAAAATACTACTTTAAGAGGATAAGAAAAAAAAAGCTCCTTTCTAATTTTGAATCATTTATTTTCCATGTTATTTTATGACATGATATACGATTATGCTAATTACGAAAATAGTATTTTTATCATACATTTATTAATGATTGTTATTAAAAGTAATTTTAAGGAAGTATTTCATTTCAAAGGAAATTAATGACTAGTAAAGAAAAGTACATTTTTACTGCATACGTGTATTTTTAGAAATCAAATTTCCTATACAAAGTTACTACCTCTCTTGCCAAAAAATAAGAAACCTTTTGGAAATGGCTTTCTCACACAGTATTATTATTATTATTAACCATATGGTGCAAGGATGCCTGAGGCTTATGCTGCACCAGCCAAAAAGAGAGAGAGAGAGTCAGAAGTAGAAAGGATTCACCAAGAAAGAGAAGAATGATGATATCCAGCTCAGGACCCTGGATGTGCCAAGCCCATACTCACAAGATGTGAGCTCCCGGGTATAATCAGTTAGCCCCACACCGGGTGGAAAAGACCCGAGTTTGAATCCCATCCATGACTTGAGTAATTTCAATGGGCCCTTTTCACAATGTGGCTTAATTGGTCGGTCTCAGCAGTGGGCAGCATGGTTCCCTTCCAGGAACTCGGGTTTTTCCTCTAGCCACAGAACACACGCAACTTACAGACATATTACATAGGTGAAATATGATGTGAGTTGTTGATGCACCTAAAACCCATCAACAAGCTTTACAGGTTTGGTCTTCCTATGCAGTGTAACAAAAATTAGAAATAGAAAATGTCCTAAAAAGAGCAATACAGTAGCTTTGTTTTAAGAGTGAATTATAACGTAATGAGATATATGAAGAGTGATGTGAATTTTCTTCAAAAAACAATTTATATCTCTAAATACATCTGTTATCTGAGCTTTTAAATTTATTAATATCTCTTTTTTTTTTTGTTTGTTTTTCTCATATTGAAGAAAAACTAAAATTACAATCAGTGATCACTGAATTATGACCGACAACCAATCCATAATGGATTATATCGCTTAGCTCGTAGTATAAAAAACCAAACACCTCCCTACATTAGAGGAGTGGTAATTTTCTTCTGGTCGTGAAAGTAAAAGTGATATAGTAGTAGTTATGGTATGTAGTAAAGGTATATTTGAGTTTCAAAAGGGCATCATTGTGAGACATCGTGCGAATGGATGCCTCCATATCCGGAAAAAGACACGTCATGTTGGTTGCTCACAGCAATTCAGGTGTGCAAAACGTTTTGTAAAATGCGTCAAACCACCTCCTGCCGGAAGAACTACACTGGTGTGCAAAACTCAAGGACCAACATTATTTCTAAAGGTTACAACCACAAAATCTCTTTACTGATGAGTGTAGATTCAGTCTCAGCAGCGATTCTGGAAGGCAGCTAATTTGGCGAGAGGTGGCACACGGTATCACCCCACAAACATCATGAAAGGAATTGATATGGCGGTGGAAGCGTTCTCGTCTGGGGAGGAGTTATCTTGGATGGACGTACACAACTTCAGATACTGGAAGGTGGTACTGTACTGAGGAAATTTTTCCCACATGCGTCTGTTCCGAGGTGCCATTGCCTCGAATACTTGTTTATGGACGATAACGCCACACCCCATGCACTGCAGCTGCTGATATCCTTTTGGAAAGTGAGGACATTGTTCGTATGGATTGGCCTGCCCATTCTACCGATCTAAACCTATTGAACACATATGAGACTCTGGAGACACGCCTAGCGTCACGTACACACCCACCAGAAAATGCTCACCAGCTGAAGATGGTGCTGACAGAGGAATGGACGATGTTACTGCAAGAACTTATCAACAACATTGCTCTAGGTATGGATAGCCGATGCAAAGCCTGCATCGACATTAGGGGTGGCCATATCTCCTACTGACGACCCTTTGTTCCATCTTTGGCAGTGATGCATCTGTATCATGGCAGCCAGTGATATGTTGCCCTTTTTGAATAAAGTCCCTCTGTACCGTTTTGTTTCCGTTGTTGTTTCCTTCATCATTTCTGTACCTCACGAGGTTCCTTTGGTGTGCTTTTCCCATATCCAGGCCACTCCTATGAGAAGCTACAGGTGAAAACCTGACTGGTCCTTAAATTTTGCACACAAGTATATAAAGGGTTATGCAAGGTGTGGTGAAGTGCGTTGTATGGGCTCAAGGGCAGATAACTGTGCAACAGTTGATATTGCAATACAATATGGGGAATACAAGAACAATATCTGAAATGATATATGCCCGCACAATCAGAATTATGGAATTCCATAGTAAACAACTCAGGAGAGGCTCTTTCCTCACCATTGTTGTTGTTATTATTTGGTTTTTAGGAGCATTAGCAACAAAGACCATATTGCTCCGGGAATATGCGGTGGTCATTCCCTGACCTTTCCACATCCTCCGTATTTGGTGGTGACGGTCTCGAACCCCGGTCTAATCAAGAAGTGTGTGCTATGCACTGCTGCTCCTTCCCACATGGCTACGGAGGTGCCTCCTCACCATTGAGCATCGTCGACGGCGAATGCTTGTGTCAAAAACAAGCTAGTTGGACACTGTCATGTTTGTAATAGTTTTAGGAGCATCTGCGACTAAGGCCATATGGCACCATGTATACTATCTATCAATTGGGTTTTCTGTGGTCGATCGGCGACTCCGTGGCAGTCCATAGCACACGCTTCTTGATTAGACCGGGGTTCGAGCCGGTGACCACCAAATACGGAGGATGCAGAAAGGTCAGGGAATGACCACCGCATATGCCCGGAGCAATATGGCCTTAGTTGCTAATGCTCCTAAAAAAAAAAAACAAATAATAACTGTGGTCGATTATCTGTTTTCTGGACGAAAACCATAGTTCCCAGGAGAAAAAACCATGCAGCCCCCACCCGAGACAGACAATCTGCCACTTTGTGAAAAACCATAAAAATTCCTCACATCATTGACGGGACTTGAACTAAAGTCTTTTCCACCTAGTGCGGGGAGGACGGTAATTTTACCAACTCTGCTACCCACGAGTGCATTGAACACTGGAGGACTGCAACTGAGTGTACTAATCGAATAAGTCCAAATATCTGGTGCAACACGCAGACAGACGCCTTCTTATGTGCCGCAAACAATAGGTGGGAAGGAGCAGCAGTGCGTAGCACACGCTTCTTGATTAGACCGGGGTTCGAGCCCGTCACCACCAAGTACGGATGATGCGGAAAGGTCAGGGAATGACCACCGCATATCCCGGAGCAATATGGCCTTAGTTGCTAATGCTCCTAAAAACCAAATAACAAACAACAAACAAGCCGCAAACAATACAAACCCATGGTCCCATCACGTGTAGTTCCCGCTATTTAGGCAGGTGGCCGTGGTTGCTTAATATGGGAAAAATTTTGCTGGCAAGAACTAGGATGCCTGTTGCGAATGGACCAACAATTCACTAGTGAGGTCTACTGGAAGACCTTAGGACACCATGTGTACCCTGTCATGTTGCATTTTTCATAGACAGAAACGGGATCTTTAAATACGATAATGGCCATGTAATCGGGCCATTACCGCACACGAATGTTTACAGGAACACAGTGAAGATATCGCCCATCTTGATTGGCCTGACATCAATCCAACTGAACACATGTGGTATGTTTTGGAACGGGAAATGAGGCGTATGGAGTCGCAACAGTCATCTATTTTCCGACATTATGGAAAGCCTTGTAGGAAGCATGGCTGCCTACAAGGTCCCTAAGGAAGTCTTCGGTCCTTACTGGATTGCTAAGTGTCTTCGAGATCTAGTGGAGTCAACGGCTAGGCAAATAGCGGTTGCTATTCTTGAGAATGGTGGCCCAACACAGTATTAGGTAGGTAGTCATGGAGTGATCACTTAGTGTATATTCCTTTCTGTATATGCCAGTCAGACTGATCCCTCCTTTTCTTTTAAGGTTATTCATTAATTTAATTTATTTTTGCTTCTTGTAATTAACATTACCAAGTTTCTCTATTGATTTGCTTTGGAATTGTGTTATTATTTCATGTAGCTTTAAGATATATATGCCCCCTGTTTTGTAGTTAAAGTAGATGTGGAATATATATGGGGAAACATCTCCACAGGTGTTCATTTTCGATGAAAACACTGATCACTTAGTGTGATATCGCTGCTTGTTAAAGATCTTTTGTGTTGTTTTTCCTGCAGATCTTCAAACAATGAGCGACCCTTTTATCAAACCTAAAAAAATTAAACAGAGGGAATTTTACAAAATCCAAATATTTATATTACATAACAGAAATACATTGCACTACCAATAATATCCGAACATCCTTCCATTGAAAGTCGTCACGTCCTGCCCAACGTGTGGGACAGAACTCTAAATAAGCTCATAGATACCGGGATCGACAGAGTTCCAAGGTGGAATGATAATAGGGTGCCACACACGTAGTGGCGTAACTAGGGTTGATGGCACCCAGGGCAAATAAAATGGCGCTACTTGAAAGCTGTTCTTTTGGAGGAATTTTTGCATTTTTTGACCATAAAAAGAAGTCCCCCAAATTTGGTGCCCAGGGAACGTGCCCCACCTGACTTACCCAAGTTACGACACTACACATATGTAGTCAGTCTGCAAGTGACATTGCAAGGAACTGAAGATGCCTAGGTCGAATTTATGTGGTCTGCAAATAGAAGCGGACTTATGCTGAAATTACGACAAAACGAGACCCAGGAAACATACAAGGTTGACAGAACGTGAAAGGCGAGTCCTGCACAGAAAGCAGATTGACATTTTGTCAGGATCCAACACTAATAAAATTGAATCGACTTCATTTAACAATCAGTTGGGTAGGATCTGGCAGTAAGTTGTTGTTGTAATAGTATTTAAGAGCTCAGCGACTAAGCCCATATTTCCCTTGTGTATTTTATCTTTAAATTGCATGCATTCTGTGGTCGATTTTCTGTTTTCTGGATGAACAACCTGAGTTTCCAGGAGAAAAATGCTGCTACACTTGCCTGAGACTAACTCTGCCAGGTTGTAAAAAAAGCCAATAAAAAAAAACTCCTCCCATCAACAATGGGACTCAAACTCAGGTCTTTTCCATCCAGTGTGGGGAGGATGATTCTACCAACTCTGCTATACATGAGGTCTCAGATGTTCAAATGATATCTAAAACATCCCCAAAGCCATGATACCACTACCAACAGCCTGTGTTCTGGTGCACCTGAAAGAATTTGAATACATATTCCTACATCGCCATGATGGAGGTAGAAACGAACCAGATCAGGAGATTCTTTTACAGTCATCCACTACCCTGGAACGGTGCTCAGGTATCCACAATGCTTGCTTTTACTGAGACAGTGGCCCCATCTTCCCACAGATGCAAATAATTCCCTGTTAAAACTTCATCTAGTCCTTCCCTTTCTCCCTCGAAGTAACAAACTGACAGGCACTACTCGTGCTATCACTATATATACTTTGCTAGTCTGTTACTTAACTCCTGGACACTGTGGAATGCATCCATTCGTGGATACAGAGTCATAATGTTTTGCTCATGAGTGTATTTCACAAAAACATTTGCTACCTCTAGATAAAACTTCAAATATTTCTTTTGGGTGATACAATTCTGAAAATGCCTAAAAAAATTACCTAAAATGGCCTTTCCCGATTATGAACTTTTAATGGGATTTTAGATTGAATCTTCTCGAAATCGATTTGCCACATATTTCAAGAGAGGCCGCCACCTCCTTGGTGTGAACCAGCAAATGTACTTTTAGCACTCTTGCTCTTTTAAATGTCTTCTAACATATTTCACAAGAGAAGGGTCTTTCTTGAGAATGAACTATTATATCTTGCTTCAGATTGTGCAATGTCGAAAATATTTTACATGTTTCACTACAAGTGGATTCTTCACTTTTATGAACCAAGAGATGTTCTCTTAGGTGAGCTTATTGCAAATATGACTTACCACATACATGACAAGTGAAATGTTTCTCCTTAGCATTCGCCAAAAAATGTCTTTCCAACTTATCCAACGTCAAGAATGTTGTATTCTACACAGTTTACGATTTGTCTTTAGTATGAACTAACATGTCTTTTCAGTTTAGACGATGGCATAAATTGGTTTCCCAGTTCACAAAAAAATCGCTTCTCTTGGGTATGAATCGCCAAGTGTCATTTAACACCAGGTAATTTGCAAAATACGTAATCACATATTTCAGAGGAGAACAGATTCTTACTAGCGGAAACAAATGAATATCCTTTTAGGTCCTTTGATATTTTCAGAATGTTGCAATACTGTTCAGATTGGGAAGTGGACATTTCCTCAAATTCTGTTATTCTATTTTGTGGGTTTTCTTGCAGAAAACCTTCCTCCTCCTTAAGACATCTTGTAGTGTCTGAAAATATTACTGATCACTCACTACGATACTTATTAGTCATAATTATGAGAGCATCTTCCGACTCAGGGGAAGACCCCACAGACTGGAGTTGTGCAAATGTATCCCCAATTCACAAACGGATCTGAAGGTGACACGAGTAATTCCAGGCCTGTTAGTTTAACTTCTGTTCCAGGAAAAATAATACTGTAAAAAAACTTGCATGTTTTATACAAAGGAAATGACCCCATTGCAAAGCTCTTGGTAGAATTTTGAGGCTTCGATATGATGTCAGTTTTTTTTGGGCTGATGAATTGCAGGCTCATCTAGACAAGACCAGTAAAAATTCAGACAGCATGAGTTTGTTAAGGGAAATTCATGCCTGACCTCCGTAGCCGAGTGGTAAGGAGCGGGAGAGCAGTAGCACACGCTCTTTGAGTAGACCGGGGTTCAAGCCCCTGACTGCTGAATACGGTCGATCTGCAACCCACACCAGACCAGCGTGGCAGATTATGGTACATTTCCCTCAGCATGAATTGTTGAGGAGGCTTCCATCCTGCAGTGGGTTGATATTGGCTGCACTTTACCTATTTTTTTTTTTTTTTTTATCATGTCTGAAAAATTTGATTGGATGCTATGATGTGGTTACAAAGGAACTGGATGTAAAAGATAATTTTGATATATACTTGGATTCAGGAAATCTTTTGATGTTGTGCATGGAAGACTACTGTACAAACTGGAGCAGAATGGTATTAAGGGTAAGTTGCTACAATGAATAAACTCGTGATTGAGTGGCTGAAGACAGAGTGGTAATCAATGGGCGCTGTTCTTCGTGGGTTAATGTTATTAGTGAAATCCCCCAGGATTTGGTGTTGGGCCCGCTGTTTTGTAGTGGCAACTGAAGCTCAACATTGACAAATGCAAAGTGCTGCATATGGGTAGAAGTAACCCCAGAGACATACCAACTGTGTGGTTAAACCCTATAACAACAACTTTTCCAGGGGAGTGTTTAAAATGTGAAGCAAATATCTTGATTCTGGATTTTTAAGTTCCTTCCTTACTATATAGATGTCCTCCGCGACAAAAAAACAGTTGTCTGCTTTGCTATTACAACAGTTGATGTTGAGGATTTCTTCACGCTGTTTATAGATATCTTGTCCAGCTTTGGTCACGTTAGGTCTCTGCACTCGATATAGTGTTGCTGTTCTTTGACATGCAGTCTTCTGATGCGGATGGGTCCAACTTATGGTAGCATTTTGGATCAGGTATGGCATGACTAAAATCGGATAGTTGCTGCATGACCTATCTGGCTCACATATGAGTTCTGGGGGAGCACCGGTGGCTGATTAGGTTGGTGGGGGAATGGCCGCTGTACCTTTGACCTTTGCTTGGATATACCTTTCATTGAGTGTACTCTTCTGGTATTCACCTGGTGTATATTGGATGGATTGGTCCTTCATAACAGGCATGAGCAGTATTTTGTCTCTGAAGGTGTTGGGACAGCTGTTCAGCATGGTTAAATTACATCTTCTTGGTTGTTTGGCAAACTTATTCGAGATTATTGCACATTTCTGCAATTTGGGACTGATCCTTTCTTTTGGGGGGGGAATACTAATGTTTGGTTTATTTGATAGGAACAGAACTAAACAGGTCCATGACATGGCTCCACATTGTCATGGATGGAAATTAGCCTGCGGTAGCTTGCAGCTGTTGTCCTTGTAGGATTCTAGGACTATCAGCAAGTAAGGCCATATTGCTCTGTGTATACTGTCTTTAAATTGTGTTCTGAGATCGATTTTCTCTTTTTGTTGGATGAAAACTGAGTTCCTGGGAGAAAAAAACGATGCTACCCTCACCTGAGACTGACTCAGCCATGTGAAAAAGGCTCATAAAAATTCCTCTCCTCATCAACAGGACACGAACTGAGGTCTTTTCCACCCAGTGTGGGAAGGAGGGCTATCGTAATAACTGTGCTACCGATGGGCATAGTACCAGCTAGGCTACTTGGTGAGTCACTCAACTTGAATAACGTTACCAAGTGCTACTGTAAGGTATATTTATGCCACTACACTGACTGGCGTTTATTTGTACAGTAACTACACACAAAAGGAGGAGTTTCCGTAGTTTAGTTGGTGTTGCACACCACAAACTTAAAAATTAAAAATAAATAAAAAAATCCGTGTCCTCTGTGACGGTCCAGTAGTTTTACCACTTGTTCAGAGAGGTCTGGGTTCGACTCCATTGATGGGTAGAGGAATTTCTAAAGATCTCTTCAATTGGGGCTGTAGTTAGCCAATCTGTAGGGAGTATGGTTTTTATCCTTGAACACATTTTTAGACAATACACAACACAGCAACAAGTCTAAGTAACTGATGCTCCTAAAAATCAACAAAAACATTACTATATAGGTAACTTGTTGATTTATATGGCAATGTCTTTTTAGGAATGAAATTTGTGTTATTTTAGATTAATTTAATGGTTTCTGGTTGCTCAAACTAGTGGCAACACTAGGTTTGATGGTGCCCAGAGCAAATTTAAAAAAAATGGCACTCCCTGAAAATTGTTCATTTGGAAATTGCATTTTTTTTTTTTTTTTAGATAAAAAGGCTTCCCCCAAATTTGGCTCCCAGGGCACGTGCCCCACCTACCTCACCCTATTATGCCACTAACTCGAACTGAACTGTTTACTCCCTTTCTATATAGACTGGTGTGGTTTAAGAGTTTTCAAAAGCAATTGCTAGATATATGGAAATTTTGTAATGTAATTGTTTTCAATTCTTAGTGTTTATAATTTTAATTTATCCAAGAAGAAAACGTTTCTTTTATGCGAGGTTAAGTTATATAAATGTCTTTATATGTTTTAAATTTTTTTTTTTTCTTTGTTTAGATTCTGAGGAGTAAAAACGATACAAAATGAGTCTTCGGCTAGTAGTAGTAATAGATGTGTGATGCAAGCTTATGTAGCATCAGCCCAAAAAAAAAATTCACACAGCCTTTCACTCTAAATGTTTGTCCAGTACCTCCTTGAATTTATTTAAACTATCAACTTCCACAACGACAGATGGAAGTTTGTACCAGAAATCAACTACCTGCTTGGGTTAAGCCTTTCTTGGTATGACAACCCGTTTGTTCCCTATGCTAATTTTGTTGCCTTTTCTGTACTCGTTGCAGCAACTATACAACCTTCCTAAAATGAGGCCTCCAGACCTGTATGCAGGTCTAAGAGGCCTCATTTCAGGAAGGATGTAGAGTTGCTGCAACCTACCAGGCTACCTTCCAGGGCCCCTTGGTAAACTGCTCTCATTTGACAGACAGGCATGAGCAATCATTGGGCAGATAGATGTGTTTAACCAGTTTTTCCTGAAGTATATTATTAAATGCATTAATCAGACTATTGTCATGTTATTTTTTTTTGTTATTTGGTTTTTAGGGGCATTAGCAACTAAGGCCATATTGCTCCGGGAATATGCAGTGGTCATTCCCTTGACCTTTCCACATCCTCCGTATTTGGTGGTGACGGGCTCAAACTCCGGTCTAATCAAGGAACGTGTGCTACGCACTGCTGCTCCTTCCCACCTGGTATGGAGGCGTCGACTACTGTCATTCTGTGCATCTTGATTTAACCATCCTATGATGATTCTGTTGTTGAGAGGCAGCCACAAGGCACATCCTTTCATGGGTTCAGTGTATGTATTTGAGTGGCTTCAACAGGATAATGCAACATTCAAAAGGCCAAAATCCAAGGTGTTTTAACAGTTAAGGGATTGCTTTTGTTCGACACAAAGTTGGCCCGAATGAAGGTTCATATATTTTTGGCCAGTGTAAATATTTTAAGATGAAACTGGATGAAAACAGGATTTGATTAGCACAAAATTGCTAATCAAAAGTGAAACGAACCCACAAGATAAATTTCACCATGAATGAATATATTCCTAAAATCTGGCATTTTCAACACAATGTCCTAATTATTGTTCTTAACTGATGTTGCATTAAAGTTACTAAAGTTGTGAAGCATCACTGTAAATCAAGCATAGAATAATTTGCATGTCTACATGTTTTATACAAGGTCTAAGGAAATGATCCCATTGCAAAGCTCTTGGTAGAATTTTAAATATGCAGAGGCTTCGGTATGATGCCAGTAACTTGCTATAAATTTAATAAAATATTTTTTCAACAATGTTGAGAGAATTGATTATGAAGCATTCGCTACTGGACATAATGGAGAGGATAAGAAAAGACAGCAGATTATTTCAAAAACTGTTATGATACAATCGGGATTTGACAAAAATTACGACAGGGAAACATCTAAAATTTTCAAAATGGAAATTTGTAGTATACTTTAGTTTTGTTGCATTAATCTATAGTAAATTACAATTATTTTCATTTAGTCAATCCAGAATTAAAAGTTGAACACAATTCATTTGATAGCACTCATTACATTATATTCTTTTATTTCATAGGACTCTATAATTTTTTGAGAATACAGTGGAATTTTTAAAATTACATTCCAAAAAATTACTTACAGTATAAAAGTCCTGATAATTTCCTCCAATTCTCCTTAAATATTTTGGCCACAGCACTTCCAGCAAAACAAGCTTGGAAATTGAACACTGATTTCAGGCTAACTGGATTTATGTCAGTGTATAATCTCCAACCAGAACACCATTGGGTTTAGTGGTTTCATTGACTTGTTAGTATTCTAGTTGGGAGATTGCACTGAAATAAATGATGTCATTATAATCTCAGAGGGCAAAGCCTGAGAAAGTCAAAGTTCATTATAACAACCGATTAATTAATATTATCATGCCTTTTGGCGCTGGTAACAGAATTATATCTTTTATATCCCTGGTTGGAAGTAAAAACCTGACATCGTTATGCCATTAGCTGTAATCTTTTATAGGAAATTTGAGCTATCGGTAAATGTAAAATAGGAAAATAATTTTACACTGTCCTAAAAGAGGACAATGATGATTAATATTAGCCTAAAATTATATAAGCAAATAAAGTAAGAAATAAAAATAATTAAAAATAAAACAGTTAACTCCTCTATTTCCACAACAATCCTATTCCAACAATCAACCATCTATCCTTCCACAACATGAAATTATGCCCCCACATCAGTGTCAGTGTGTAGTCTCAACAACTGGGTGAATGCCATTAACATTCAGCTTACTCAATCCACTCAAGGCTTTAAACACCTCAATCAGATCTCCCTGTAGGTGCCTGGTCTTCAGATGCTGCAATTTTAAGAACTGAAGCCTTTCAAGGTATGGAATGGACACCCTTTTGTTTCCTTCACCAATCTGGTTGCCTTCCTCTGCACCTATTTCAGGAGATCTACATCCTTCCTAAAGTGAGGCTTCTAGACCTGTATACAGTACTCAAGATGCAGCCTAACCATGGCCTTATAAAAAGAGATAGTCACCTTTTCCCTACTAGCAAATTCCTATATATCGTTGATCCTTTGAGTTACTCTGACAGCCTGTGCACTGCTCAGAAAACTTCATATCTGACTACACACCCCTGGGGTCTCTTTCAACCTCCACTACCCTGAGTATGTACCACACAGTTGATAAGTTACTCTGGGGGTTACTGCTACCCATGTGCAATACCTTGCATTTGTCAATGTTAAACTTCAACTTCCATTCCTCAGACCATTGACCCAATTTTCCTAGATCTTGTTGCATCTGCTCACCCTAATGACTGTTGTTAACTGCTCTGCCATCCTTTGATTCATCTGCAAACTTAGACATACCTTCATATACCTTCATCAATATCATTAATAAATACTGAAAACAACAATGGACCCAGCACCAAACCATGGGGAACTTCACTAATAACACTGGTCCATGAAGAAGACTAATGTTAATGAATAGGTATTTTTGATCAATACTAGCTAAGGAAAAGATAGTTCACACTGAATTTTAGGATATTTTGTTAGATCTCCGGAAAGATTTTTGATGCAAATCATTTCATAGCACCACAAGTTTTCCACTAATAAGAAACAGTGCTCTAAATTTGGAACAGCTCTGAACATTTTCGAAATTTCAACACAGAAGTATTTAGAATATTCTCATCAACCTTTCTATAGAAAATTTCTTATCAATACATTAATGCAATTTTCCTGATTTCTCCCCCTTAAGAAGTACAGTTAAATAATTCCCACCTTACAACTATTATTACGTGGAAAAGTTTGGTGAACACTTAATTACAATATGGAAAGTTTTAACTCCTGAGCCGCATTATTTGATGATTAAACATTTGAATATAAGGAGAGTATTGGGAGTCAGTGTAATAAGAAAAGCTTATCTAACACCCATGGGGCTTAGGGCATTTCAGTTATAAGACATCCCATAAACCTAGGAAAACTGAACAGTTTACAACAGTAAAATTAAAAGTATGAATAATATATAAAACTAATATCAGCCATATTATTATTAACAACAAAAATTATAGAGCAACTGAAAGAAGTAAAATTTAACTTTATATTATTAAAAAATAATAAAAATGTAATTATTGTGGTGAAATCATAATGGCACATATTTTATGGTGCCACTGACTCATAGGTGTATTTCATAATCATGCTAGTTTTTCATTTAGGTAATTTCCCTTAATCATTAAAAGAAAAAAAATCAATCATATGTAAAATATGAAATGATGATAATGTATATGTCCAGTAAAAATATCTTTAATTATACTTTAGAGATAAAAATTATTTTGACGGACACAGAGTTGTGCATGCAGTGAGCTGTGCGAGGGCACGAGGTAGGTCATTCAACCATTACACTGGTGTTATACTGAATGTTATATTGAATGTATATATGTAATAATTCAGCATTTCTCAAACTGTGGTGTGCAGACCCTGGGGGGGTCAGAAAATAATTTCTCGTAATAAAATAAGCCTTCTTATCACTAGTTTGAAAACCACTGTAATAAGCGGATGTTCAGTAAGAAAATGAAATAAAAGTATCTGATATATAATTCATATTTTATTAATTTTATTCCAAAATAAAATCCAAACTGAGTTATATATTTTGTCGAAAATGGACCACAAAGAGAGGTAACATAATTGGCGACCATGTTCTAGAATTTAAACATGCGATTTAACTACAGCTTTCCAGTTAAATGCCGGATAACCAAGCTAATGATCACATGGTAAATGGACTTAATGGCTATTTATTTATACTCATTTACAAATTAAAAAAATCAAAGTACTATTATTTCTCTTGTGAAAAATGAATACATTTCTTATAATTAATATTTCATGAAAAATTTATGTGCAAATATTCCCATGAGAACAAATTAACAGCTGTTACTTCACAGAAGCTGAACTTGCATCCTCTTTCTCCATCTGGAAGCTGCCCACAGTAGAAAATAATTTAAGTGCTATGGCTAGTTGCAGTGTCTCTAGTAATTGCTAAGGATAATTGCAGTTTTTGTTGTTATTTGGTTTTTAGGAGCATTAGCAACCAAGGCCATATTGCTCCAGGGATATGCGGTGGTCATTCCCTGACCTTTCCGCATCCTCCATATTTGGTGGATCCCAGTCTATCAAGAAGCGTGTACTACGCACTGCTGCTCCTGGCTAGGGAGGCGCCGATAACTGCAGTGATTCTGGTAAGTGCTAAGGCTGGTTTTTGCAGCATCTCTGGTTTCTTATGAAACCAAAATAAAGTTTTTTTAGGAGGGTATTGGATTATCACAATTATGGACTCTTAAATGTAATTTTAAAGTATATCTTCTTGAAAAGAGCTTTCCACATATTCCACAAGAAAATGGCTTCTCCTTTGTGTGAATTACTAAATGTCTTTTCACATCAGTTGATCTTTTAAATTCTTTGTAACATATTTCACAAGAGAAAGGTTTATCTTCAGTATGAGCGAGTAAATGTTTCTTCAGATTACGTGATGATGAAAATCCTTTTCCACATACTTCACAAATGACTGGTTTTTCTTTGGTGTGTACCAACAAATGTATTTTCAGTGTATCTTTTCGTGTAAATCCTTTACCACATATTTCACAAGTGAAGGGTTTCTCTCCACTGTGAACCAGCATATGTCTCTTCAATTTTTTTGATCCTGAAAATACCTGTCCACATAATTCACAAAAAAAGGGTTTCTCCAGGGTATCCTGAATGTGGCTTCTTCTGTGTACTTCTAAATTACTTAATTGTGAAAAGGTTTTGCCACATATTTCACAAAAGATGCGGTTCTCATTTGTGTGAAGTATTAGGTGGTCTTCTAAATCGCCTGGATTTTTAAATGGCCTACTACATATTTCGCAAGTAAAGGATTGTTCTTTAGCATGAATTAACAAGTGTCTCTTCAGATTACTTGAGGTGGAAAATGCTTTTCCACATATCTCACAAAAGACAGATTTTCCTCTAGTGTGTATCAACATATGTCTATTCAGGATATCTTGTCGGGTAAATGCCTTGCTACATAGTTCACAAGTGAATGGTTTCTCTCCAGTATGAACCGAAAAATGTCTTTTCAATTTACTTGAGCGCAAAAATGCCTTTCCACATAGTTCACAAATAAACCTGGGTGTCGCTACTACTTTTCCCTGGGTGTGACTACTTCTGCGTGCTTTTATACTACCTAATTGTGAAAATGCCTTGCCATATATTTTATGCCTGGTGCGTTTGTAACGAATGTAAACTAATGAATGTCCTTTTAGAACAGTTGATTTCAAGTGTCTTTTGAGTGTACTTGAACCAAAAACTATCTTCTTGCAGGTTCTGGATGGAAAGTTCTGTTTATTTTGATCTTCTGTTCCTCTTGTACAATATTCATCATTCAAGAATGGATTTGTGTCATTCTTTCTTTCGATAATTTCCCTTTGAAGGTTGGAATGTGAAATAACTGTAGACTGGGACATGCCATTTTCCTCATATTCTTTTATTTTGTTTGGAAAAGCTTCTTGAAGATCATTTTCCTTGTTAATTTCATTAAGAGACATTTTTTGACTGGTGATGAAATTACTGATTACTCACTGTGATTACTTGTCGATACTTGTCGATGATTTCTAGAGCTTGATTTTTATGACTGCTTGCATTTCTCTTAACTAGAAAGACACTGAAGATTTATTTGGAATCTAAAAAGAGGGGAAAAAAAAAAAATTAAAAACAGAGGAGTCACATAATTTCTTCTTGAAAAAATAAGTTATGACAATAATAGTTAAAATTTCTCACCAACCAAAGTCACACTTGAACAATGAATCAACATGTTATGAACTACAGAACTGAAGATATTGCTCTCAATTGAAACTGTGTGGTTGCACTGCACATTATCACATGTTTTTCCCAATAAAAAAAGTAAACTGTTTTACTGCAAATAAAGGTCCTTTATATTCGCATTAAATGTATTGTTAGCAATGGGGTATGGGAACAGCTGTATATTTTAATTGTGGGCTTTTATAATATGCTACCATTAACTACAATAATATTTTATAGGTTTATATTGATAAGTCAACACATTTATAGATTTGTATGTTAATTTGAGAGAAAATGTCAGACAATTTAGAAACATTTTTGTTCAACCAAAGATAATCTTTCCTTTTTCTGTTGTTTATAAATTGCATTTCTGTATTTTCAAAACCCCAACTTGCCTTCAACAACTCCCATTCTTCCAATACATTAAATATTTGCCATTTTCCATTGAGTCTAATTCTATGGTAATTGAGCAGTGTCTGTAGTTAAAAAGAGGTTGAGACTACTAAAAGATATTTCCCAGGCTTCCTTGTAACAATCAATCCACCCCTAGACTGAAAGTATAATGAGAAATGAATACAGTGAAATGCATGAGCTATGTTGATGAATCTGTTTACAAAAATAAATTTTGCTAAAATGAAGAATGGGTTGTATTTACAGTGGTTAAACACAGTGCAAATGGATTTTATACGGTAAACCATATTGGTGACCAAGATTAAGCTAGATACTAAGGTGCAAGTAGTAGAGGCATATGATGCAAGAAAGCAAGCTTACATAGAATCGGCCAAAAAAAAAAAAAAAAAAAAAAACCCTTTCACCCATCCATTCACTCCAAAAGTTTGTCTAGTTTAGCCTTGAATTTATTTAAGCTGTCAACTTTCACAACAGATGAAAGTTTGTTCCAGCAATCAACCACCCGCTGGCTAAAGGCAAGTTTCTGCACATCTATTCTACAACAATCTTTCCTCAATTTGAATTTATGCTCCTTCAGGTGCAGAATCTGAGCAATAGGAAGAATCCCATCAGCATTGAGCTTGCTCAATCCATTTAAGACCTTATACACCTCAATCTGGTCAGCGTGAAGAGGAAAAGACCAAACCCTCCAGCACATGATGAAACAAACGATCCTCTCAGTCCCCAGCATCTTTCACTTCCCCCTCTTATGGCAGCAAGAGGATCAGAGTGGAAGCAAAGAATCTCTGGGTATGACAAGTTGGCCATGCACGGAAACTGAACTTGGCCTGTTACAATGAAAGATCACTCATCGGTGAAGAGAAGATATTAGAGCTGGAAAAGGAATTAGAAAATGTGAATTGGAATATCATTGGTTTGGCTGAAAGAAGAAAAAGAAATGAATCACTTATAAGTTTGTCAAGTGGAAATCTGCTGTATACCAATGTACGCCAGTGAAAGGAGCAAAGGTGGAGTTGGATTTCTGGTCCATAAAGATATAAAAAAACATTTTGGAATTCAAGGCTACTACTCAGGATTTCTAAAGCTAAAGGTTATAATAATTTATGCACCAACATCAAGCCACAATGATAAAGAGGCGCCAACTGGGCTAGCCAGGTGGGTAAAGTGCCTGCCTGGCAACCCAAAGGTCGTGGGTTTGAATCCCGCCTCAGGCTTGGATCAGAGTAAAATGCAAAAACTTTGGGAGGTGCATTATGGCCACAGAAGCCATGCGCCAACAACTAACATAAAAAAAAAAAAAAAAAAAGATAAAGAGGCTAAAGAAATGTACACAGAAATTGAGAGTCTTCTAGACGAGCAGAAAACCCACTACGGTATCATTATAGGAGACTTCAATGCTAAGGTTGGAAAGAGACAAAACAGCACAGAAAGGGGAATTATAGGAAATTTTGGAATTGGTGAGAGAAATGAAAGACTTGTGGAATTTGTAGAATCTCGAGGATCGTAAGTAACGAACACTTTTTTTCAAGAAAAGGGTGAACAGAAGGTGGACATAGAAGAGCCCAAATGGATTAGCAACTAACGAAATCGACTTCATCCTCATGAACAGAAGATATCGTGAATGATGTTACCATCCTGAACAAGGTAAATGTTGGAAGTGATCACAGAATGGTAAGATGCACACTTGATATAGATGTAAGAAAAGAAAGGAAAAACTGACTTGAGTAAATAATATGAAAGGCTTTGAGATAACAGAAGAGAAGAAAAAGCAGTACATACTGGAACTTAAGAACAAGTTGGAGTTTCTGCAGACTGCACAGTACCAAGATATTTACAAGGAATATTACAACTTTCTGAAAGTGATAAAGTCCAAGAAACCTATAGGTAAAAAGAAATCCAAAGAAGGAAAAATTAGTCAACATACACTTGTCATGATGAACCGAAGACGAAAAGTGAAGAGCAAGATAAACACTGACAAGTAGAAAATTGAGTATACTGAGTTATGCAAAGCCATTAGAAAGAGACTCAGAGAGGACATAAGATTTAACACAAGAAAAGTAGAACAAGCATTAAGAGAAAACAAAGGACTTAAATCAGCAGCCAATAGCAGTAATACAGAAACACAAATAATACTGAAACTAAAGAATAGCAATGGTGTACTTATAAATAGCAGAGAAGGCATAATTCAAATAGCAGAAGACTACTATAGAGAATTGTACAAGGAGCGAGGGAATGGTGCCAGCAGTGGGGAAGATGGATTGCAAATTAGTAACACATACAACACACCCGATATCCTTCCTGATGAGGTAGAACATGCGTTGAAGAAAATGAAGAATCAGAAAGCTCCAGGGGAAGATAAAGTTAGTGCAAAGTTGTTAAAATTGGGAGGAAGAGACGTGACACAAAAATTGGCAAGACTCTTCACAAAATGCATTAGAAAAGGAATGATACCTAAGGAGTGGAATAATGCAATCATAATTTTGCTGCATAAGAAAGGAGATAAATCAGAAATTATAGACCAATTAGCTTGTTATCCCACATCTACAAGTTGTTCACAAGGGTCATTACTAACAGATTAAAAAGAATACTTGATGAGAATCAACAGAAAGAGCAAGCTGGAATCCTGGCTTTAGGACAAGATTCTCAACTACGAATCACCTTCCCGCAATATCACAGCCAATGGAGAAAGCAAAAGAATACAAAACACCATTATGCATGGCATTTGTAGATTATGAAAAGGAATTTGACTCCATAAAGCAATGTTTCGGGTACTGAAAAGGCAAGGCATAGATACCCCATATATTATTATTATTATTATTATTATTATTAGCTATTTGGTGCAAGGAAGCCTGAGGCTTATGCAGCACCAGCCAAAAAAAAAAAAAATTACCAAGTTACCCCGAGAGAGAGAGAGAGAGAGAGAGAGAGAGAGAGAGAGAGAGTGTCAAAAGGGAATCACCAAGAAAGAGAAGAATGATGATATTATGATTTTGAAGAAAATATATGAGAATGCTACCTCCTTTATTAGACTAGACAAAGACAGTAGCAAATTTAAAATTGAGAAAGGAGTTTGACAAGGAGACACAATAACTCTGAAGTTGTTTACAACTGCCCTCGAGGAAGCTTTCAGAAGATTAGACTGATCGCAGAAAGGAGAGTGCCTAAACCATTTATGATTTGCAGATGACATTGTGGTCATAAGCCACGATTCCAAATAATTAGAGGAAAATTTTAATCAGTTATGCAGAGTTTGTAAGGATTTTGGACTAAAGATGAATATGATTAAAGCAAAAGTAATGATGAACAAGTATGCCACAGAAAGGGATATGATGATTGAAGGAGCAGTAATTGAAAAGGTGGAGTCATATACTTATCTGGGACAGGTCATTAGCTGTAATAATGATAAATGGCTGGAAGTCAAGAAAAGAATAAATTTCGGATGGATAGCATTCAGGAAATATAGTCACATACTGAGGAGCAATATCCCAATTTGTCTGAAACACATAATAACGAACCAATGTATACTCCCCACCATGACTTATGAAGTGAAACTTGGGCACTCATCAAAAGAATGGAAGAGAAGCTGAGAACTACACAGCGAAGAGTGGAACGAATTATATTGGGAATCAGACTGTTAGATAAGAAGAGAAACACGTGGATTAGGCAGCAAACTCAAGTAAAGGACATTCTTATCAAAACTAAAGAACTAAAATGGTCTTGGGCAGGACACATAGCTCAAACACATGATGACAGATGGACTAAGAAAATAACAGAATGGTATCCAAGAGGAGTTAGAAGAAAACCTGGAAGACAATGATGGAGATGGACAACTGAAATTCATGAGTTTGTGGGTAGTAAATGGATGGCCATTGCACAAAACAGAAGGAATTAGAAAGTTGCTGGAGAGGCCTTCATGCAGTGGATTGATAATGGCCGATGATGATGACACCTCAATCAGATCACCTTGCAGGTATTTAAGTCCCCAGACACTATAATTTGCAGAAATTAAGCCTACCTTGGTAATTATAATTAAAGTTTCAAAGATTCTGATGACACTGCTGAGTGTGGTGATGGGATGATAGCTAACTGGATCAGCTCTACTTCCTATTTTTGTTAAATGGAATTATGTGTTTATAAGTTGGAGGATAGCAACCACTATGCAGATAGCAATTAATCAACACAGTTAGAACAGATAGAAGAGGAAGACTACAATCAATTGCACGATCCTTTAAAGAATAAAAAAAAAATTCTACTAGTAACACTTTTGCGGTAAAGTATTTTCCGCATCAGTTTATATATTTATAAACTGATGCAGAATGTTTATAATCAACCATCATATATAATGCATTTTTTTGAGAATAACATATTTAAAAAATATAACTGCAAAATGCATAATATTTAAGGGTATAACTAGATTCACAAAAAGCAATCTTTTTGCTAAATGTATTTTTGAATTTCATTATTGTTAACTATTTTGTATAAGAAATGTTAAAAAATATTACCATCAAATCCAGGTCTTTCTAACATTTTAGCTAAATTATGAAAAAAAAATATATTTTTTTTAGAATTTTTGACAGACTTGTCGCTATAATGCTTTCAAAACTTTTAATTTTAAAGTATCTCAGTATATATCTTAATCAGTTAATCGACAATACAGTTTTCTTCAAAAAAATCTTGTATCCTACACCCCTCTCCTTTACCACATATATATATATATATATATATATATATATATATATACACACACATACCGGGTGGTTATGAAATAAGTTTCCCTATTCAGGAGACCCTAGTGTCAAAACGGTTAGAGTTAGGGCTGTGAAAATCGGTGGGTACATTTAGGGTATGGGGAAGCGATCTGTAGAAGTAAAAAAATTAGTTCAAATTTCCAACACCAGGGGTAAAGGGCGCTGCACATGTAAAAGTTGTCATTTACTTCAAGACACATTGCTTACGCAAATGACATCCTGTTAGATAAAAGCAGAAAGGTCAGCACCAAATGTCAATAACCATTATGGCTCTTACAAAAATGTTATGTGCTCTTTTAGTAAAACTGTTCTACCAGAATAATAGTAATGCTAATGCAGCACTACGTGAATATTGGAAACTTAAAGATTTGCGTAAAGGACCTTTGACCTTGTCAGTGGGGCTTCGAAAACTAATAAATAAATTTGAAGCAACTGGGGAGTTAATTGTAATTCCAGGCGGGGGATAACTACGTATCAGAAAAGAGGTGATAGTGGATGAAGTAGTGGTTGCAATGGTCAGAATGTAAAACACTACCAGTCAGTAGTGCCAGAGGTGTATCAAGGAACGAACCTTGCTTGGTCTACTGTACGTAAAGTGCTTCAAATAATTTTACACTGGCTCCTGTACAAGAACTAAAATCTTGTGATCGGCAACAACGAATAGACTTTGCTCTACGATTTCTGACTCGTATGGAACGACGATACACGGGCTTGAATGATCTTGAGATCTGATGAGGCACATTTCACGCAGGTGCCTAATGGTTTAGGCCCATTAAGTGCATGCGAGGCAATCTAATTGAGGTGTATATGGCCTTGAATGGATTGAACATGCTCAGTGCTGATGGGATTCTTCCTCTTGCGCAGATTACAAACCTGAGGAGGCATAGATTCAAACTGAGGAAAGACAGTTGTAGAACAGATGTGCAGAAGTTTGCATTAAGCCAGAGGGTGGTTGATTTCTGGAACAAACAGATGGAAGATCTGTTGTTGTGGAAGTTGATAGCTTAAATTAAATTTCACTCTTCGTGGGGCTGTGAATGCAAAAAACTGCCGAATATGGGGAAATTCTCGTCCATCATGAAAGACCATCACAAAGTCCATATACTTTGTATTACAGTATAGTGTGGATTCACAGCAGTGTTTATAATCGGACCATTTTTTTTCGAAGAGTCTACACCTCACAGCCCTGTAAGGTGTATGGTAACTAGTGCACTCTTCTAAGAGATCAACATTATTCCTGCTCTGCAAGAAAGGCAATTTTTGGAGACCGTAGTGTTTATGCAAGATGGCACCCCTCCCCACGTTGGTCAACAAGTGAAGGAACTGCTCCATGCAACATCTGGAAATGATCGCTTCATTTCTAGAGACTTCTCACAGTTCTAGCCAGCCAGAAATCACAGGAATTGAGATCTATCTCAATCCCTGTGATTTTTGGCTATGGGGATACCTGAAAGACACAGTTTACCGTGGCAGCATACAGATGCTTGGAGATTTGAAAGCAAGCCTTAAACAGCAAGTAGTCAACATCCCCAATGAGATGCTAAGTGAAACTGTTTCACACGCAGTCCTCCGTTTTCAGAATGTCATCTCAAGTGAAGGAAAGCACATAGAATAATATCTGTAGATTTCTAAGCTCTGATATTAAAATCTAATCCTAAATGAAGTATTCCGTCTCATGTTTACAGTGCCAATTTCTTCCCTTCTGGCTGAAATTTCAACTAATTTTTTTTCTTCTACAAATTGCTTCCCCATTCCCTAAATGACATACCCACTGATTTTCAGTGCTATCTCTAACAGCTTTGACACTAGGGTCTCCTGAATATAGAAACCTATTTTATAACCACCTGGTATATATTAGCATTAGTAGAGGCATATGATACAAGAAAGCAAGCTTATACAGCATCAGCAAAAAAAAAACTCATTTAACCCATCCATTTGCTCAAAAAATTTGTCCAGTTTTTTCTTGAATCTATTTAAGCTAACTTTCACAACAGATGGAAGTTTGTTCCAGCAATCAACCACCAGCCATCTATTCTTCAACAATCAACTATCTATTCTACAACTGTCTTTACTCAATTTGAATTTATGCTCCCTCAAATGTGTAACCTGAGCAAGAGGAAGAATCTCATCAGCATTGAGCTTGCTCAATCCATTCAAGGCCTTATATACCTCAATCAGGATCACCTCATAGGTGCCTAGTCTCTAGACACTGCAATTTGCAGAAATTAAGCCTTCCTTGGTAATAGCACCCATTTCCTCACCATTATCACTGTCCTTCTCTGTACTCATTCCAGAAGCTTTCCTAAAATGAGGTCTACAGACCTGTATGCAGTACTAACAAGGTGTGGCCTGACCACTGACATATACAAAGGGATAATCACCTCCTTATCCCTGCTAGCAAGGTTCCTGTATATCATTGACTGATATACAGGAATCCCCATGAGCTGCTCTGGCCGCATGTCTGCACTGCTCAGAAAACTTCATAACTGACTGCACAATTACCAACGGGTCTTCTTCATTCTCTATTACCCTCAGTGCAGTAGCTCACAGTTGGTACGTTACTCTGGGGTTACTATTACCCATATGCACTACTTTGCATTTGTCACTGTTAAACTTCGGTTGCTACTTCTCAGCGCATCCGCCCAACTTTTGTAGATCCTGTTGCAGTAACATACTGTCATTAACAGCCCTGCCAACCTTTATATCATCTGCAAACTCAGGCATGATGCCTGATATACCTTCATCAATATCATTGATAAATATAGAAAACAACTGGGCCAAGAATTACTTAAACAATGAACCCTGGGGTACTCCACTAATTAAATTAGTCCACGAAGAGCAGTGTCCATCGATTATCACTCTGTCGTCTCCAACTCAAACATCTCTTTATCCATAGAAACAACTTTATTATTATTATTAGCCATATGGTGCAAGGAAGCCTGAGGCTTATGCTGCACCAGCCAAAAAAATTCACAAGTTACCCTGAGAGAGAGACGGGGGGGGGGGAGCCCGAAGTAGAAAGGAATCACCAAGAAAGAGAAGAATGATGATATCCAGCTCAGGACCCTAGGTGTGCCAAGCCCATACTCACCTTAATACTACATTGCTCCAGTTTGTACAGCAATCTTTTATGTGCAACAGTATCAAAAGCATTCCTGAAATCCAAGTACAGTATATATCAAAATTATTATTTTTTTATCCAGTTCCTTTGCAACCAGATCATAGTATCCAATCAAATTGGTTGGACAGGACTCCCATTAACAAAACTGTATGAAGAGAGGGATTGAAGAATAAAGAATGAGAAGGCTTCCAGTTAGCAACTTAATAAATAAGTATTTCTATCAAACCAAATTTTCTTTAAAAATTTATAATTTAAGAAGTTTTGGCTGAAGGAAAAAAAAAAAAAAAAAAAATTGTTGATACCAATATTAAAGAGGAAAAACTGATGCTTTGAGCCAGAGCCACCAACTTTTTTATTTTTTTTTGATATTATGGTGCCTAATTTTTGAACTTAAATTATTCATATGATGAAAATTCAAAATCAATTTTTTAAAACCAATGTTTCTCCAACATTATTATAATTTTTAAAATTTTTCAATGTAAAATTTTACATAAATACAACAATAATATGGCCATTTATATGAACATAAAAGATTTTTTAAAAATGTAAAAATTTCTCTTTGTTTCGGAGTTTTTTTCTTATCAGTTCAAAATATGCTTTATTATATTTGCATTACTATATTTTTCAGAACTGTCATATAGTGTTCACTGTATAAAGAAGGAAACATAAAAAGGGAGTTTTCAATAAAGCAGCCTACTCCAGGGTAAAATCATATTCTGGTTCTCCCACGGCACTGACTAGAAAAGTCCTTAAAAGGCACAATGGTGCGGCTGCCATGTCTCACAGAATCCGAGCATATAAACAGTTCTTGACCCGAGAAATGTCGAACCGCAAAAATTACAACTCTATTGTCGGGTTTCACGGCACTTGATTAATAGCGAATAGTACTGAATCTCACTGAACACTGTTTAAAAAAAAAAAAAAAACATTTAAAATGTTTGTATAATGAAAAAGTAAATAAATTCTTAGTGCATGCATGTACACAGCCACATTAAGAAGAGACAGAACATTGAATAATATTGAAGTATAAAGTGCTGTATAGAACTTAAACAAGTTTTCAAGCCTCACAAACATTTTTCTGGAGTGTACTCGATCTGTCCAATGTATTAGAAATCTATATGAATAAATTCTGCCCGAATAGGGCATAAAAGTTCTGTGACTGAAGCTGTGATTGTTCCGAGCGAATCGCTGTTACGAAACCTGCTATTTGGAACTGGCGTGTCACTTATTTTGTGTGCCAGCTGTTATAATCAGCATGTGGTGTTAATGAATGCTATCAATTATTTTCGGTAATGTGATAAAATACAATGCATGATTAACACACTGTGAAGAAATCTGGTGTAAAAAAGGAAGCACGGCCAGTAGTTAAAAAACTATTCATACATTAAAAAAAAAAGTAATAAAATTCTGAATAACTTAAAATATTTAACGCCATATACTATGGCGGCGGCCAGAGAGTAGACAAGCCAAGCCAACTCCGGGTAGAACGTTTTTCTTTCTTTTTTTTGTCAGAGAATCGGCAAGGGCAATCATTGCTTCAGTCACGGGTCACAGCTGATGCGCGAGGAATGCTGGGATGCTATACAATACCTAAGAATGACCATTGTCTGAACTTGTGATTCTAGTTTTCTGTTAAACTTATATTGTAGAATATTCTATTAGAATTTTGCAGATTAATAGAACTACTTAACTTCTTACCTCCATCTGTTTTCCTAAGCGACATATGCTTGTTTACCAGTGCTGTGATCATGTAATTTGACTAAACTCGGTTTAACTTCCGCTTCCTTAGGATTACATTCAAAAACGGTTGAACTCCGTTTATGCACTAAAATTGCCAATCTTTTTATATATACCTGCCTTCAGTGATATTCCTAATTTTCCGTTATATCATACTGCTATTATTAATTATATTTGTTATCTTGTATCGTACTCATTACTCACTGTTCGTTACGTGCCCTACCTGCATTATGCTAGTCTCAAATCACAACGTGGCTATTTACAATGTTCACCGCAGCACGGTTGGTGGCGCTGCATGTTTTTAAAGAACCTCAGCTGTTACACCTGTGTAACTGGAATGTATTAGGCGCAAAAGATATGCAACTTATGAGAGATAGAAGAGGAGAATAAAAGGTATAGAGTGAAGGTAAGTTCTCTTTGTGCACATTCAAGATTATTCTGTGAAAATAGATATAAAATTTTCATTTAAATGTCATGGAAATTATGGGGTAATGTGTATCGATTGTTTCCTATCTCGTAGTTATGCATGCAAGATCCATTCGTTTCAAGGGAATACAGACAAATGAAATCAGCCATTTCATGTTGGAGGATGAGAATCCTGCATCACGAAAGTTCGTAAGTATTTATTTGAAAGGAATTTAATTCGGTAGTCCTATACATTATTGTCAGGAAATATGAGCATTATTAGCACATCAGCTCCGACCCGTGACTGATTACTCCGACCAGATTGATTTTGTGAAAACCTGCTATTTGGAACTTACTCCATTCGTCCGACTTACTCCATGCCTCAGAAAAATAAAAGTGAAAACGTTTTAAAAATAATTTTTTTCAAATGCTTTCTGAATTACCGAAAATATGTAAAATCTTGAGATGAGTAAACAGAGAAAGCCACGGATTAGTAAGTACACTGCCCTACCATTATTATCCGGATACCCCTCCATGGATGGGGAAACATGCATGCAACAGGTCACAGAACCTACTATAAATATGCACACTGGGCTTCGAACAGACAATTGCAAAAGTGGGCATGCAAGATGACATGTTCAACAGAATTGATCACCTCAACAAATGCTAGATGTCGATTAACGTTGTGTAAGAAGCACGAATCCTGGACTGAAAAACAGTCTCATGGACAGACGAGTCGAGGATCGCACTCTACCAGTATGATGGTAGGTCCTTGGTGTAGAGAATGTCAGGGGAACAGTTCCTTCCTGATTGTATTCTCCCAACAATGAAGATTTGTGGAGGCAGGGTTTGGGGCCCCTTTCATGGTTTGGTTTAGGCCCATCAGTCGTTATTACAGTTTTTTTTTGTAGTATTACAAAACCATGAATGCTGTGCAATATACCCGGACAGCCTGGACAATTATGCACTTCCAACATTATGGCAATACTTCGGGTGAGGCCCATAGCTGTATCAGCAAGAAAACATGCCATGCCATGCTGCTTGGATCATAAGTGTCCTTTGAGGACATGCGTGTGGAAAAGTTGGATTGGCCAGCCCAGAGTCTGGCCAACGGTCAGGCCACACCTTGAGTACTGCATACAGGACTGAAAGCTTCATTTTAGGAAGGATGTAGAGTTGCTAGAATGGGTACAGAGAAGAGCAACAAGACTGGTGAAGGAAACAAAGGGGTGCATGTTCTTATGAGGAAAGGCGAAGTTCTGCTAATTGAAGATTCTGGAGACTAGGCACCTGCAAGGCGATCTAATTGAGGTGTATACGGCCTTGAATGGATTGAACAGGCTCAATGCTGATGGGAGTCTTCCTCTTGCTCAGATTACAAACCTGAGGAGGCATAGATTCAAACTGAGGAAACACAATTGTAGAACAGATGTGCAGAAGTTTGCATTTAGCCAGCGGGTAGTTGGTTTCTGGGACAAACTTCCATCTGTTGTTGTGGAAGTTGATAGCTTAAACAAATTTAAGGCTGAACTAGACAAACATTTGGAGTGACCGTATGGGGGAAATGGGAAGGATTTTGAGGGGGGGGGGGGCTGATAAGCTTGCTTTCTTGCTTCTTTCTTCGTGTGCCTCTATTAATACTAATGTCCTGTCGCTTATGCCCATTATAAAGCAATAGTCTCTCTGAACTATTATTTTCGGTGGTATTTATACAGGGAATCATTTTCTATCAAAATCATTCTGATTTGCTACAATCGAAATAATCATACGATTTGTTATAACCTGAATAATGATCGAATGATTTGCTATAATTGAAATAACCAAATGGTTTGCTATATTCGATTATGATATTGTTGTTGTGGAAGTTGATAGCTTAAATAAATTCTAGGCAGAACTAGACAAACATTATAAGTGAACGGATAGTGAAGTGGGTTTTTTTTTTTTTTTTTTGGCTGACTGTATAAGCTTGCTTTCTTGTATTATATGCTTCAACTAATGCTAATGGTGTGTCGCTTATGCTCATCATTAAGTAGCAGTTTCTGCGAATCATTATCTTCGGTGGATACCACCGAAGATAACGATTCGCCACCGCTTTAGGGAGCATGTAGCCGTCCCCAATAGTTTCATGTGCTGCCGTTTCGGCCACACCCCGCACACGTGCAGGCAAAATCTGCCCACCTGTGGCCACTGTACCGAAATGGGGCATGAATACGCTACATGCCCCAAAAAGTCTCAACCTCCCACATGTGCCAATTGCAAGGCCCTAAAGGTGCCAGCCAACCATTCACTCCGTGACAGCAGTTGCCCAGTTTATCTCAAAGCCAGAAGTGCTCAACAATCAAGAATAGAATATGGGGAGTAACAGACCAAACCTGAATATCCACACGGTGAAAATAGCACAACATAACGCTCAGAGGTCCAAAGCTGTTGCTGCACAACTGGTCAAAAAGGCAGATGAAGAGAACTTAGATGTACTGCTTCTTCAGGAGCCACACACTCATAACAAGGAGGTAAAAGGCTACCCCTTGAGATTTAAAGTGGTCCAGGTTGATGGTGACACACCCTGGGCTGCGATCGTCGTTCGTAATCCCGAACTGCCTGTCACTAAAATCACTCATCTGTGTGCGCCCATGAAATTTCACCACTGGGGCAATTCTACTTAGTTTCGATATACTGTCGACCGGAGGAAGATATTCTTCCTGCCACCCGATATCTACAGACCATCCAGCTACAAATGCAAAACTCATTATAGGGCCTGATTTAAATGCAGGTCCCCAGCCTGGTACAGCCGAACTCAAAATCACAGAGGAAATAGATATGGCCAACGTCTTGAGACTACTTGTCTAACAGCAACCTGGTCATTCTAAACACACCTGTGGGAAGCTACAATATATGTCACCTTAGCCTCAAGCTCCATTACTCAGCACCTTGCTTCCTGGACAGTCCGTGAGGACTGGACCACCTCTGACCACAGGGTACTAACTTTCCAACTACACCGTTCACTAGTCACTCAGCCGAACTGAACAAAGAAGATATGCCCTAAATAAGGCTGACAGGAACCTTTTTAAAGAGGAATTGACCAGTGCAGCCAGCCGCTTCAATCCTATCGACCTCAGCCCACACCAGCATCAACACGCAATTACACAGCTCGTCACTAATGCTGCAAACAAGGCTATCAAAAAGAAGAGATTCATACCTGATGCTGTCCCCTGGTGGTCACCAGAACTCCAGGCTCTTAAACGCGAAGTCATTTACCGACGAAAACGCTATCAACGTGCAAGAAGAAATGGCCTCCAGAAGAAACAGAGGCTTTACTGCAGCAATATCGAGTGACCAGGAACCAGTACATCACAACAATAAAACAGCCCAAAAGGCGCTCATGGGAAGCACTGAAGGGAACGCCGATCCCTGGGGGGTTGTGTACAAAGTGACCACTAACAAGCTCCCCAGAAGCCAGGTTGCATCAACCACAAAATTACCAAACGGACTCTACACCAGATCATGGCAAGACACTATCAATAATATTCTACACGCTACATTCCAGCAGCCTGCTGACCCACACACAACGGAACAGCTACAGCATGGAAAATGAAACATATCGCACAACTGCAATTGAAGAACCCTTCACCCCAACCAAGCTCAACTTAGCTGCATCTAGAATCAGAAACAAGAAGGCTCCGGGCAGAGACATGCTCGATCCAGAAATCGTCCAGAAAGCTATTGAACTTATTCCTACTAGCACAGCCGAAAACCACTGTCTCCACCAAGGATTCTTCCCCACAGACGGGAGAACTGCAACCGTTAGATTTATATTGAAGAATGCAACCAAACCACATGATCTGCCACAATCTTACCGGCCCATTGCACTGCTGCCAGTCTTCAGCAAACTTCTCGAACGGATCATCTCCTATAGAATAGAAGCCCACTACAATGACGCTGGTCACTCCTCACCTAACCAGTACGGTTTCCGGAAAAGACGCTCCACGGTAGATGCACTGGAAACAATTATTGAAGCTGCTACCAACTGCAACCCCAAATACTTTATACTAATCTCCCTCGACTTTGCTAGTGGCCCAGTATCCTGGGCAGGCTCCGGAGGGCGCAAGTCCCAGAAAACTTATATAGATGCATCAAGATCTATCTCCAGGACAGGCAAGTTGTCGTCTCTGCTCCCAACTGCAGTGTCTCCAGACCAGTCTTCAGGGGATGCCCTCAGGGATCTGTCCTGGGGCCTCTCCTCTGGAATCTGGTGCTGGATGATTTCTTGAACACCAAACTCAACAATGTACAGACCCAGGCCGATGCAGATGACCTGGTCATGCTCTTTTCTGCCAATAACACAGCCCAACTAGAAGCAACTGCCAACCAGGCCATCTCCACCCTTCAAGGTTGGGCAGAGCATAACAACCTAAAGATCTCCCCAGAGAAAATCAATTCGATCCTAGTAAAAGGTACCCTTGATTTGAGAAGACCACCCCAAATCAAGGGCAATGGTGTTACAGTAAAATTAAAAGAGCTTAAATATCTAGGTTTGATCTTAGGATCTATCTGTTTTATTAAAGGACGCAGCAAAGGAAGTAAGCAAATCCTTAGCCATAATAATAAGAGCTTCTTTGGAATCTGGTGAGTTATCAATGGACTGGAGATGTGCAAATGTGAACCCAATTCACAAAGGAGGATCAAAGGGCAACACAAGTAATTATAGACCTGTTAGTTTAACTTCTGTTCCAGGAAAATTAATGGAGGCACTGGTAAAAGAAGCACTGCAGGATCATCTAGATAAGACTTCAGTTATAGCTCGGACACAGCATAGTTTTTTAAAGGAAAAGTCTTGCCTGACCAATTTGATTGGATACTATGATGTGGTCACAAAGGAACTGGAAGCAGGGAATAAATTTGATATCATGTATTTGGATCTTAGAAAGGCTTTTGATACTGTTGCACATAGAAGACTGCTGAACAAATTGGAGCACTGTGGCATTGGAGGAAAATGGCTGCTAGGGATAAAGGGATATTTGAATGGGAGAAGACAGAGTGTGGTAATCAGTGGTCACTGCTCATCATGGACTAATGTTATTAGTGGAGTCCCTCAGGGTTCAGTGTTGGGTCCATTGTTTTCTGGATTTATAAATGATATTGATGATGGTATATCAAGCTTAACGTCTAAGTTTGCAGATGATACAAAGGATGGCAGCGTTGTTAAGGACACTATGTTGCTGCAACAGGATCTAGAAAAGTTGACCAGATGGGCTGAGAGGTGACAAATGAAAAGTACTACATACGGGAAGCAGTAACCACAGAGTAATGCATCAAATCTGTGGTACTACACTGACAGTGGTAGAGAACGAAAAGGACCTGGTGGTAATTCTGCACGCAGATATGAAGTTTTTTGAGAGGTGCAGACGGTCTGCAAGAGTAGCTCATGGCGTCTTGTCAATGATATACAGGAATTTTTCTAGTAAGGATGAGGAGGTGATTATCCTCTTGTATAAGGCAATGGTCAGGCCACACCTTGAGTACTGTATACAGATCTGGAGGCCTCATTTTAAGAAGGATGTAGAGCTGTTGGAACGAGTACAGAGAAGGGCAACAAGATTAGTGAATGGAACAAAGGGGTGCTCTTACGAAGAAAGGCTTAAGTTTTGCAAATTACAGTGTCTGGAGACTAGGCACCTGCGAGGTGATCTGATTGAGATGTATAAAGTCTTGAATGGTTTGAGCATGCTCTGTGCTGATGGGATTTTTCCTCTTGCTCAAAATAATCATCTGAGAGGGCATAAATTCAAATTGAGGAAAGACAGATGTAGGATAGATGTGTGAAAGTTTGCCTTTATCCAGCAGGTAGTTAGTTGGTGGAACAGATTTCCATCCTTTGTTGTGGAAGTTGATAGCCTAAATAAATTTAAGGCTGGGCTGGACAGGTTTGTTGTTGTTTGTTATTTGGAGCATTTTAGCAACTAAGGCCATATTGCTCCGGGATATGCGGTAATCATTCCCTGACCTTTCCGCATCCTCTGTATTTGGTGGGAACGGGCTCGAACCCCGGTCTAATCAAGAAGCGTGTGCTACGCACTGCTGCTCCTTCCCACCTGGCTACGGAGGCGCTGGCTGGACAGGTATTTGGAATGAACGGAGGGGTGAAATGGAGATAAGCTTGCGTTCTTGCATCATGTGCTTATGCTAATGCTAATGCTAATGCTAAGAAGACCTAAGTTCCTTATTAAATCGTTCAGTTCTACCTGTGTGAATTGCTGTGGTGTTAAAATATTTTCCGGTTGATAACATTCCTCTTCACTAACCTCTTTAGCTTCTGCTTCAGTAGAAGAAGGTGTGGACTGCAAAATTTCTAGTGGAGGTTTTACATGCAGATCAGGTCCATGTGGAACCGGTCTTATGGCTGATGGTAGATCTGGATACTAAGATGTTCGACACATGTATGGCATATTTTATGTGGTGCCCACGATTTATCTTGATCGCCTATTTTTATGTCAAAGTATGCATAGTAATAGATTTTTTTTTTTTTTTTACAAAATCGGTGCCGACTGGGCTAGCTAGGTGGGGACAGTGCCTGCCTGGCAACCCGAAGGTCGCCGGTTCAAATCCCGCCTCGGGCTTGGATCAGAGTAAAATGCAATAACTTTGGGAGGTGCATTATGGCCATTAAAGCCGATGCACCATACTAAAAGAAAACTAACACACAATGAGAGCTCATGACGGATTTTACAGGAGTACTCTGACCGCATAAGGGATGTGCCACTTATATAAGCTCTGTGGTTGAGTGGATTTAAGTAGTTTGTACAAGTGAGTGCATTCTCAGACGTTTAACCCCTAACTACACACAGGAGTCTCCCAGACTTCACTCGGAAAATAAAACTCTGGGAATCACTGATGGACCGGAAGAGCAAGGTGGGGGACCATCTATCTTCCTGGGTCAAGGTCGGCTACCTTGCAATATGACCTTGCAGTGTGTGTAGTTACGGATTAAACATGCACAATCTGTTGTATTTGAGGCAAATATTTCATACTGATTACGAATATAGGGGGAATAAAACTTGTAAACCATTTCAGAAACTATAGTTTCTGAAATGGTTTTGTATATAATATTTTGTTAATGAATTGTGAAAAATCTTTACTTAGACACAAACGGACTTCGGTTTAGTAATCAGTAAACATGCATAAATAACTGCCACATACTTTTACTCAAACCCCAAATACACTGTAAACCAGTGTAATCAATGGACAATGCTCTTTGTGGACTAATGTTATTAGTGCAGACCCCCAGGGTTCAGTGTTGGGTCCATTATTGCTTTCTATATTTATTAATGATATTGATGACAATATATAAAACTTAATGTCTAAGTTTGCAGACGATAGAAAGGTTGGCAGGGTTGTTAATGACACAAAATGACACTAATGTACTCAACTACAACAGATCTAGAAATGTTGAGCAGATGGGCTGAGAGGTTGTAATTGAAGTTTAACATTGTCAAATGTAAAATACTGCACATGGGTAGCAGTAATCCCAGAATAAATTATCAACCGTGTAGTATTACATTCAGGGTGGTAGAGAATGAAAAGGACCAGGAGTAATTGTGCAGTTAGATATGAAGTTTTCTGAGCAGTGTAGACGGTCTGCAAGAGTAGCTCATGGTGTCTTTTCAATGATATACAGGAATTTTTCTAGCAGGGATAAGGAGGTGATTATTCCATGGTATAAGGCTTTGGTCAGGCCACACCTTGAGTACTAAATACAGGTATGGAGGCCTCATTTTAGGAAGGATTAAGAGCTGCGGAAGTGATTGCAGAGAAGGGCAACAAGATTAGTGAATGGAACAAAGGGTTGCTCTTATGAAGAAAGGCATAAGTTTTGTAAATTACAGTGTCTGGAGACTAGGCACCTTATTAAAGGGTATAAGACCTTGAATGGATTGAGCAGGCTCAATGCTGACGGGATTCTTTCCTCTTGCTCAGATTACAAATCTCGGTAAAGACAGTTGTAGAATAGATGTGCCCAAGTTTGCTTTTAGCTAGCGTGCGGTTGATTTCTGGATGAAACTTCTATCTGTCGTTGTAGAAGTTAAGAGCTTAAATAAATTCAAGGCATAACTAGACAAACATTTGGAGCAAATGGATTGGTGAAATGGGAAGGGTTTTTTTTTCCTGGCTGATGCTGTATAACCTTTTTTACATCATATGTCTGTACTAATGCCAATGCTAATAATCGAAATCACGATATCATTTGCAATAATCCATTGCGACCTGTCTCTTATGCTCATTATTAAATAGCAGTTCTCTGAACCATTGCATTACCTTCAGTGTAATCATTTCTATACTTTAGATTAGATTGTATGATTTAGAGGTTAATGTTGTTTTATTTCGTTATTATTAATGAAATATTTCATATTATGCTAATCTTTACATATGTTAAAAATACCACTAGCTAAAAAATTAGAAACCTTTTTGCAATTGGCGTCAACTAATAAAGGTATGTTATGCAAATATCAGTTGTCACGTGGTACGATCAAAAGTTCCTTTATATTAGATAAATAGTCTACGCCTTTCTGAAGTCGTCTTAGTTGACCCAATCATAGAGAAGACAAGTGATCTTTCAGATTTTGAGAAAGGTGTTATTGTTGGCGCACATTTAGTAGGAGCCACAATTGAGAAAACAAGGAAAATCACTGGTGTCTAGAAAGCAAACATTTCAAAGTGAACAATAATGGGAAGATGAAAGAATGCAGCTCTAAAAGGAAGGTCAATTGTCTCTGAGCAGAACTGAATAGATTGAATTTCAAACGTACTATGCATCAGAATAGTCCAGTGTGCAGGAAATGACTGAAAATTTAATTTATACAAAGAAAGACCCATTTTCAACCGAACTATGCAGCAGGAGTTGAAGAATCTAGGATTTCGCGATCGTGTGCATATATGAAAGCCATTTCTTTCTGTAAACTCAAAATATTTGACTGAAATAGTGTCACCACAAGTGAACTGATTAATACTCGAAAATGCTCGCGGTCTTACGAGTCTGAATTTATACTTTCTGCCCCAATGGTAGAATGAAACCGTGGCAAGAACTTCATAAAGTCATGCATCTAGACTGTCTGGTATCCACCATCCAGGCAGCTGGAGGTGGTACAGACTGGGTCCATTCATACCATTATAAGGTCATGCTACTTCCAATGAATATGTTTCTGTTGTATTGGGCCAACTTCTCCTGCGATGTTTCATTTTTACCAGGATTCTTTCAGGAAGACAAGGCCACACCCACGGTGCAAAATTGTATCTGAATGGTTGGAGGAATATTCCCAAAGTTTCCAACATGTACCCCGGCCCATCTAATTCTCCAAATTTGAATCCAATTGAGAATGTCATGGATTAGTTGGAAAGGGCAGTTTGGTTTCGCAGTTCTCTACCAACCACAATGCAGCACAAATATCCTGATGGAAGTATTGTCCAATCCGGAGCTAGATGTAAACACCTAATGGAATCCATGACACAATGTGTTTGTAGGCTGTAGTTTAGGCAAAAGGCACCCCCGCTAGACACTATATAAGTTTCTAATTTTATAGGCAGCGAGTGTATAACAGCAAAGAAGTGAACAATATCTCATAGCAGGTGAAAGTCTATTTTTCTGATTCATTTGATCCAGTAGAATGTAAGCAGACGATTACAGTTAGATGTAAAAATTAAAAAAAAATTATTTTAAATATATTTAAAAATAAAGAAGATATAAAATGCTGAGTAATAAATATTTATTGGGATACTAATCCATACACAGATCAAGTGAACAAGGCACTGTGTTTGAGCGATATTCATTTTGTACATTCATATATCACAAGAAAGCAACCTCTCACGAATATGAACTCTTGAGTGGTCTTTTAGATTCGAACTTCTTGAAAACAACTTGCCGCATCTTTCACAAGAGAATTTTTTTTCTTTGTGTGAACTATCAAATGTTTCTTAAGATCAGTTGATCTTTTAAATGCCTTTTGACATACATTGCAAGGAAAGGACTTTTCCTGAAAATGGACTACCGAATGTTGCTTTAGACTTTGTGATGTCGAAAATGCTCTTCTACATGTTTCGCAAGTGAAGGGTCTCTCGTTATTGTGAACCAACAAATGTCTTTTCAGGGTACCTGATTCTGTAAACGTCTTCCCACATATTTCACAAGCATAGGGTTTTTCATTAGTGTGAATCAATAAATGTCTTTTCAGGTTCGTTGAGTCAGAAAATGTCTTCTTGCATATATCACAACTAAAACGTCTTTCGCCAGTGTGAACAACCAGATGTCTTTTTAGAGTACTTGATTGGGAAAACTGCCTTCCACATATATCACAGAGAAAGGTTTCTCTTGGGTGTGAACTCTTAAATGATCTTTAAAATGGCCTTTTTGTGAAAATTCCTTGCCACATATTAAACAGCAATAGGGTTTGTGAAGCAATGAATGCCCTTTTGGACCACATCTTTTCGAGTGTCTTTTGACTGCGCATGAACTGAAAAATATCTTCCCACAGGTTCTACAAGTACAGTTCTGCTGATTTATAATTTTTCTTCTTGTTGGTAGAGATTTATCAGTTGAGAATGGTCTTTTATAATTCTTTCTTTCATTAATATCCTTTTCAAGAATGGAACTGTACTGAATTGTCGATTGAGACATGAGATTTTCTCCAGTTTGTCCAATTATGCTCGGGTACGCGTCAAGGATTCTTGATATGCATGTTGTTCCAGGTTCTGTTTTCCTTTTTAAGGATACAAAAACTATATTTTTGAAATCTGCAAAAAGGAAAACAAAAGAAAGACAGAGAAATTTATAAAATTTGAAATTCATAATAGAATTATCACTTCTTTTTATAAAATTAAAAGTTACGAAAACAAACATAATTTTGTAGAATTGTAAGGTTATGTGAGAATACTTCAATAACCAAGTTTGTAGAAACTACTTTGGATATACACTTGTAGACAAAACATTATGACCACCTAACTAATAGTAGGTGTGTCCACGTCTTGATACCATTATCATGGCCACACAACATGGACTCTATAAGGTCTCTGAACACTGCAAAGTCGTACGTTGTATCCTTTCACCGGGATTGTCTCTTGTAGATCTGCAACAGTCCATGGTGAAGGTTCCCAACAGGATCTAAATCCATGTAACCCCTGAGATGATCTACGACATCCTTATTCGGCGGCCAATGTCCCAGGGCGCATTATCATGCCTCAACATGCCTGTGCCTTCTGGGTAAACAGTCACCATGAAGGGATGTACCTGATTAGCCACAATGGATAGAAAATATTTGGCATTCACAGTGCAATCTAGGGGTATGAGTGCTCCAAGAAAATTTTAAGAGAACATCCTCTGTTCGGAAACCCAGCCACCACCGTCTTGTTTTCTGAATCACAACATTAGTGATTCCTCTCTGCAGTTTGACACTACTCTCTATCTGCCATTCAAAGGACATAATAGAAACTGATTCGTCAGAAAAGGAAATTCCGATGAATCATTTTCAAGTATACCAGTTGTCCAATCAAGCCATTCAGAGGCAAACTTTTGATATCATTGGTGGTGAGTGCCCATTAGAATGGATACTTTGACTGAGTGCCTACTCCAGTGGCCCATATGGAGGAAGGTTCATTGGATCGTGGTCTTGGAAACAGTAATGGTCGATTCCCAACTCCGCAAGAGTATCACTGTGACCACGTGACTTATAACGTTCCACTGTCGAATTACGGCATTCTTGGCACTACTGTCCGGATATTAATAGTAGGGCAGCGTATGCTAAATTTTCAACTAAGGCACTTGTTTTGCAGTTTAAAATTAATATTTTTCACGTAGAGTTCAAAAAGCTTATTTACAAAGCAGAAGAGTAATAACAAAAATAACTTACCATTGTAACGAGTGCTTCCTCATTGTAATCTCAGGTGAAACTGTTTCATGTACTGCACAGCTGTGAGTTTGATTTTTCTAGGACTACAGTAGTGTTACCTATCTTAAAATATAAGATGGCAGCATTCTTCTATTTAAATAGCAAAAGTGGCAAGAATATTAGGTTAATCTTTACAAGCGGGTACACATTCCATGGATCTTTAAGACCAGCAATGATAGACAAGTGTAGCTCCTCCCACTATTGCTCTGACAGGATGCCAATTCCTTGTGATTTGTGTTAAGTTTGGTTTTTTTTTTTTTTTTTTAGGAGCATTAGCAACTAAGGCCATATTGCTCCGGGATATGCGGTGGTCATTCCCTGACTTTTCCGCATCCTCCGTATTTGGTGGTCACAGGCTCAAAACCTGGTCTAATCAAGAAGCATGTGCTACGCACTGCTGCTCCTTCCCACCTGGCTACGGAGGCGCCAGGTTTGTGTTAGAGAGTGAATACCATCTTTCCACTGACTAAAGTCTGCAAAGGCGCCTCCGTAGCCAGGTGGGCAGGGGCATACGCTTCTTGATTAGACCGGGGTTCGAGCCTGTGACCACCAAATACGGAGGATGCGGAAAGGTCCAGGGAATGACCACCGCATATCCCCGGAGCAATATGGCCTTAGTTGCTAATGCTCCTAAAAACCAAATAACAAACAAAGTCTGCAAGTTTGCATTAGAGTATACGGAAACATCGGGTACCCTTTTAAAATGATTCTGAAAATGAGAATGAATGCTGTCTTGGCATTGGTTTAAAATTGGGAAATGAGTCCCCTCCTGGTGCTGGTTTTAAATCCGATAACTAGTTCCTCTCCCTTGGTGCTGGTTTTAAAGCCGGAAATGAGTCCCACCTTGGTGCTAGTTTGAAATTGTTTTCTGATTTAAACTCAGCACTGAAGAGATCTCATTACCCAATTTTAAACCAGGGTCAAGACAGCATTCTCCCTCTATCTCACTCTGCATTAATTTGCATATTTAGAAAAGGGCACTTCATGTTTCAGTATACTGTACTCTAACAGAAACCTGCCAAGCTGCAGTCTAGTGTGTAGAAAAGGGTACCCATATTCTCTTTTGACTGCCTGCTGCTGAGATCCAACGGAAGCACCAGCACGACAGCATAGATGTTACTGTGTTGGTGGGATCAGTCACGTTATTTACTCCACACCGACCACAGAGTAATTACTTATGAAATCCGACGATCCCTTATCAGGACACCAATATTCAAACAGACGCTTAACCGGTTTGCAGTTAATAAATCAAACTGGGAGCTCTTTGTTGAGTTGCTTGCACCGGCAGCAGCCCAACATCTAGCTGCAATGAACCTGCAAACTGATCCAAACGAAACCCAAAAGAGAGTTACCAGAATAATCACAGCCATCAGTGAGGTGACAATCAAATTCGCTTAAGCCCACTGCCTTTCCCATCTGAAGAACAAGAGTAACACTGATTTACGGAGCTCAGTATCAGGTGTTTTTTAAACCGTGTCCTGACCCACGCATGTGCTGTAGTTTACCTGCAGTTGCTTCGATTTGCATAACGACTCACTGGTCATAATGTTTTGGCTCATCGGTGTATGCAAAATTCATTGTAAGACGAGAGATTTAAGTGACTGTGAAGGTATTATTAGTATTACTAGCCGAAAATTATGCAAGAACCAAAACTTACAAAAAATTAGCAAAAAAAAAAAAAAATCCTTCATTCATCTCCTGTTGAGCTCTGAATTATTCAAAACTACCCACTTCCAAAACAGATGGAAATTTGTTCCAACAATCAATTGCTCTGACTGCAAAGAAAATTTTCACACACATCCTACAGCCATCCTTTTTAAACTTAAATTTATGCCCCTTAATGTATGTAATCTCAGCAAGAGGAAGGATTGCATTAGCATTGAGCTTGCTCAATCTATTCAAAGTCTTAAACACCATAATCAGATCACTCGGGTGTGTTTATTCTTGAGACGCTACAATCTACAGAGCATCTCCAGTCCCTGAGATCCACAAGTACTGGTGATGTACGAATCAAAGAATTTAACTTCTGTTCCAGGGAAAATAATGGAGTCGCTGGTAAAAGAAGTAATGCAGGATCATCTCGACAAGGCCGCTTTATCTAACCCATGCTTCAAACACAACGTGGGTTTGATTAGGGGAAATCTTGTTTGACCAATTTGATTGGTTATTGCGATGTGGAACGCATTATAACCTTCAACGTTTTTGCGCCAAAAATCATCATCGTCGTCAACACGATGTGGCTACAAAGGTATTAGTTGCTAAAAATAATTTTGATATCATATTCTTGGATTTCAGGAAAGCGTTTGATATTGTTGCACATAATGCCAGCTGTACAAATTGAAGCAGTTGGCATTAAGGAAAAGTTGTTATGGGTAAAGGAATGGTTGAGTGGGAGAAGGCAGAAAGTGGTGATCAACGGACATTGCTCTTCCTGGACTGTTATTAGTGTACTTACCAAAGTTCAGTGTTGGGCTCATTGTTGTTTTCCATATTTATCAATGATATTGATGAACGCCTATCAGGCTTAATATCCAAGTTTGCAAATGATACAAAGGTTGGCAGGGTTCTTAATAACAGTAAGTTACTACAGCAGACTAGAAAAGTTGGGCAGATGTGCTCCGAAATGGAAATGAAGTTTAACATTGATAAATGCAAAGTACTGCATTACAAATATGAGTAGCAGTATCCTCAGAGTAACGTACGAACTGTGTAGTACTGCCTCACGGTATTAGAAAATGAAAAATACCTGGGGCAATTTTGCAGTCAGATATGAAGTTCCCTAAGAAATGCAGCCAGGAGAGCTCATGGAGTTTGGTCAGTGATATACAGAAATTTTGCTAGCAGACAGAGATAAGGTAAATTTCCCATTATACTGCATACTCTTGAGTACTGCATACAGATCTGGAGGCCTCAATTTAGGAATGATGTGGAACTGCTGGAATGAGTAGAGAGAAATGTAATGAGATTGGTGGGCAGAACAAACGGGTGCTCTTACCACGAAGTGATTCAGTTCGGCAAATTGCGGTATCTGGAGACTAGCAGTCTGCAAGGTGACCTGATTGAGTTGTTTAAGGCTTTGAATGGTTTGATCAAACTCAATGCTCAAACCATTCAAAGCGTGACGAGATTCTTACTCTTGCTCAGACCACATGCATGATGGGGCACAAATTCAAACTGAGGAAGGGCAATTATGGCTAACAATAATAATAATTGCAGAATAGAAGTGGGGAATTTTGCCTTTAGCAAACGGTGTTCGATTGTTGGAACAAACTTTCATCTGTTGTGAAAGTTGATAATTTAAATAAATTAAAGAACTAGATGAACTATTGGAGCGAACAATGATTAGGTGAAATGAGAGGTGTGTCATTTTTTTTTTTTTTTTTGGCTGCTGCTAGATAAGCATGCTTTCTTGTATCATTTGCAACTGCTAAATCCTTTCTTGGTAAAACCAGACTATTCCCTTCACCAATCATGGTGGCCATCTGTCACACCCAAAGGTATAAAGTGAGTATAAAATCCCTCTTTAAATATCTTGGAAAGAAATTACGACTGTCCTGGGTGTATTTAAATTGGTCAACAACTTAATGACATTGAGGCGACAATCCTGTGGTTGGAAAAGTTCGTAGATTTTTGAAATCAACAGCTGATAAAACGTGCTACATAACACAAAAACTACTGTCAAATACCAACCCAGTGCAAGTGGTAAATTAAGAGTTATTTCAGAACTTAGGGGCTCATATCTGGTATGGGCCTGGCACACCCAGGGTCCTGGGCTGGATATCATCATTCTTCTCTTTCTTGGTGATTCCTTTCTACTTCTGACTCTCTCTCAGTAACTCAGGAATTGTTTTTTTTTTTTTTTTTTTTCTTTCTGGCTTGTGCAGCATAAGGCCTAGGCTTCCTTGCATCGTAGGGCTTATAATAATAACTTACAATTCGTCATACCTAGTCAAAGTATTGTCGCAGCCGGTTTTCACCAAACACTCCTGTTGGTAAGAAACAACACGTTCTGGAACTAGTCTGGACAATGGAAGTATGGAAAAACAGTGCATGGCCTGACGAATCCTGGTTCTTGCTTTTCATGTTGATGGGAAGATCATATGGACAAAACATCGTAAGCCATTGGACTGAAGGTTATCTGGATATTTTTACAAAGCAGGTACATCATTTCATTGTTTTAGTGCATCATCTGAAATGTTTCTTCCAACATGATCTACCACATCACAAGACTAGATGTGGTAGAATTCTTCCAGGAACACGTCAGTTCCTCAAGGAAATAAACTTCTATAACCAAATATGAAATCAAATGATCCCACTTCTTGATCCTTCTAAAGTATTTCCAGCAAAACACAAGCACAAAGAGAACTGTCGTATAAAACCTTCAAGGTGCATTTTAGACACAGTAGCCTTTCCGCCAAGAACTCATAAATCAATCAATCAGGAACACGAGAGTGAATTTAGTCTATTATGGTGACCTTCCCAGTCAAATCAAAACGTAATTTAAAACTGAAAAGTGGAACGAGCTATTTGAGGTATAGATTCAAAACCATCCAGTTTTCAAAAACTGTAAAAAAAAAACGGAGTAAACATTGTAAATGGTACCAGCACTTCCTATGGCATGCTTTTGATTCCTCATTGAGATAATACCAGAAAGAAGTTTTAAGGGACTAAAGGGGCCTACTAGCTATTGGCGATAGCATAGCTTGAAAAAAAGTCAGCGTGTGCATGTACAGGCGGTTCTCGCTTTAGTTTTTTTTTCTTTCAAGTATCAAGTATCAACAAAATCGAAAATATGACCATTAATTGCGAAAAATGAATGATAAACATTCTTAAATACCGCATTTAAAACCACGCGCGTAGCTATACAATACACCCCGCTTTACAATATTAATCCATTACCATCGTATCGCCAAAATATTGCAATGTGAACCCAATAACACATCCCCAGGGGCTCACATCTGATGAGTATGGGCTTGGCACACCTAGGGTCCAGAGCTGGATATCATTATTCTTCTCCTTCTTGGTGATTCCCTTCTACTTCTCTCTCTCCAGGGTAATTCTGTTTTTTTTTTTTTTTTGGCTGGTGCAGCATAAGTCTCAGGCTTCCTTGCACAATATGGCTAATTATAGTAATAATAATTCATTCCGCGACCTCAAATAAAATTTTTCCTATATAACTCCCTACAAGGTCGTTTTTTGAACAGTGAAAATTGTATTAGTTACCAATTCAAATCAATAAACGCACTACACTTTCATCATTATCATATGTTATAAAAACCAATTTTGAATGGCTTTGTGATATTTTTCTAAAGCACATTTCTGGAAGTCACGGCCATAAAACAATTTGCACTTTCCGGTTTATTGGGCTTTTCTGTTATTGCAAGTAATTATACACGGGTAGTAAACTCGATGTTATTGCATTTGCGAAAATACAGACATTATGGTGAAATGTGTTTGCCCTTTACTGAAATCTTCAATCGTATAAAAAACATAAATTTTCAGAATCTTCTCTTCATTCCTTTTTTTTTTTTAAGATTCGTAAACTTGTTAATCCAATTTGTGCGTTCCAAAATGCTTATGCATGCTATTGAAATTTATAAAAAGAGATTATCTTGGAAATAAACGCCTCTTGAAGCATTTCTGAACATGACTCCTTGTGTAACAAATCAACCAGTGCCGAGCCAATATCAATGATGATGAAGAATAAACATTCTTCGTCATTGTTCATTTCTTAAGGGGAAGTCTTGCCTGACCAATTTGATTGGATACTATGATGCAGTCACAAAAGAACTGGATGCAGGGAATAACTTGATATTATATACTTGGATCTTAGAAAGGCTTTTGATACTGCTGCACATGGAAGACTGCTGCTCAAATTGGAGCAGTGTGGCATTAGAGACAAATTGCTGCTATGGATAAAGGGCTGGTTGAGGGGGAGAAGACAGAGAGTGGTAATCAATGGACACTGCTCATTGTGGACTAATGATATTAGTGGAGTCCCTCAGGGTTCAGTGTTGGGTCCATTATTGTTTTCTGTATTTATAAATAATATTGATGATGGTATATCAAGCTTAATGTCCAAGTTTGCAGACGATACAAAGGTTGGCACGGCTGTTAAGGACACTAGTGATGCTATGCTGCTGCAACAGGATCTGGAAAGGTTGAGCAGATGGGCTGAGAGGTGGCAAATGAAGTTTAACATTGACAAATGTAAAGTACTACATATGGGAAACAGCAACCCCAGAGCAATGTATCAACTCTGTGGTACCACACTGACAGTGGTAGAGAATGAAAAAGACCTGGGGGTAATTGTGCAGGCAGATATGAGGAGTCTGGAGGCCTCATTTCAAGAAGGATGTAGAGCTGCTGGAACAAGTACGGAGATGGGCAACAAGATTAGTGAATGGAACAAAGGGTTGCTCTTACGAAGAAAGGCTTAAGTTTTGCAAATTACAGTGTCTGGAGACTAGGCACCGGCGAGGTGGATCTGATAGAGGTGTATAAAGCCTTGAATGGTTTGAGCATGCTCAATGCTGATGGGATTCTGCCTCTTGTTCAGAATAATCACCTGAGAGGGCATAAATTCAAATCGAGGAAAGAAAGATGTAGGATAGATGTGCAGAAATTTGCCTATGGCCAGTGAGTAGTTGGTTGGTGGAACAGACTTCCATCCCTTGTTGTGGAAGTTGATAGCCTAAATAAATTTAAGGCTCAGCTGGACAGGTATTTCGAATGGAGGGGTGAAATGGAAGTTTTTTTTTTTTTTTTGGCTGATGCTGCATAAGCTTGCTTTCTTGCATCATATGCCTCTACTAATGCTAATGCTAATAAATAATTTATTATAATTTGCTTGATTTTACAGGCTACGTTTTCATTCCTTTGGATAAATCAATCATTGTTTAAACAAACTAATTAGCTAATTTCGTTGTTGATAAGGTAACCCATATTTTTAAGTCTATGGGAAATAAATTCCCCTTTACGAGTGCACGTGCTAGGAACGAATTAACTCGTAAAGTCAAGAACTACCTGTACTGTATAGATGGTTTTCTTTACCTAACAACCGTGGGCACATTTTATACTACCTGTACACATCTCCGAATAACCGAAAGATATTGCAGAGTATCCTACAGTACTGTTATGTGTTCTACAATATCTCAAATAATTCCTTCACATTGTTAGTTAATGGTCATAGCATCTAATGTCCTTTTCCGGGTAGGTTTCAGACACACTCAATTGAGTTGAGATCAGCAAGTCAGGCAGCCATAGGAGGATGAAAAATTCATTCATGTTCTTAAAACTTGATAGCAACCTTCAAGGCTTTGTGGGATGGCACATTGTTAATAGATGCAGCATTGTCTGGGTACACTGACAACACAAAAGGATCTATTTTGTCGCCAACGATAGGCATTCTCATCAAGCCCGTGATGAGTACCACAGCACACCGGGAAAACAGGTCCTGAAAACTAAACACTTCACAAGGGTACTTCAGCCTGTCAAACACCAAAAGTGCATTCCGATGGCAGGCCTTTTCTCCAAATGTAGATGTGCCCACCAGCATGAGATAGTTGGAAACAGGACTCATTAGACCAGGCAAGAAATATTTTCATTTGGTATCCCAGTATTGGTGCTCATCTGACCAGGGATGGTTCAGTTTCTTGTATATCGCAGTAAGTATGGGTGCCCATCAACTGCCATATCTCATGCTTGCTAATGTCTAGCACATACTCCACGTTGATTTAAAAAAAAAACCAAGCCTGTCACATTAGGGCCACCCAAGAATTCACTTATATGCCATTGTGTATTAGGTCCACTAATTTTGTGTGTTGTCAATTTGCCTATTTTGTTGGATGAAATACCTGAGTTTCTGGAGGATAAAGGAGTATCTATGCCAGACCAACTAAGCCAGCCAGAGTGAAAAAAGCCCATAAAAAGGTCCTCACATTGACAGGGTTCAAATTCTCGCCTGGGGTGGGAAGGACAATTATAATCGTGCTACTCATGCAATTCATGTACTCCGCACACTGAGAGAAATCAACACTTTACATGATTATCTGCAGTGGCTCTTATGCTTTAAGAAAATTCATATAAGCCACTAGATAGCAGTGATCATGATATACTGATGTGGGACCTTCTTAAAGGTATAACTACCATCAAGGGATTTTTGCTTGTGCAAAGGAGACTACATTGGTCACAAACAATTTTTAAATTTGGTTCAATAGAACAAACTGATGACATCACAAACTGTAACTTCTAAATGCAGTTATTGCCAAAATCAGCAGTTAGCACAACATATTCAAAATATAAACTTAAATGGTTGCCAGGTGAATTGATAGGGCTACTTGCTGAGAAAAAAAAAAAAAAAATGCATGGGATGATTATAAATCATCTGGCAGATAAAGGACTACACTAAGTATAAACTATAAACTGTTCAGCATTAAAATTCCTTTGTTGGTTGCTGTAGGGTTTTAGGCCAAACATGGGATTCCACCCATATATAACTCTATATCAACAACACACTTCCGGCATTTACAGAGTACCATTTCCTCCAGAAGGGTACTGATGGCCCAACTGTGGGAAACCAGGCACCTAAGCCTTACCACTATGAATACAATATTTTTGTAAATTATGTGTTCTGTGGTTTATTTGCTGGACAAAAAACCCTGAGTTTCCAGGAGAGAAAGCCAAGCTACACTGTTTGCCCAAGACCCACTAACTCAGCCACACTGTGAAAAATGCCTATAAAAATTCCTTGCATCATTGAGGGGATTTGAACTGTCTTTTCCACCCAATATGGGGAGGACTGTGACTTTAGCAAGTGTGCCACCTACAAGGTCCCTCCAGTTACTTGGGGAGGATAGGAAAGCCAAGGAAGATTATTAAGTCTTTGGCTAAGAATACAATGAAAAGTAGAATACTTCTTTCCTCATGTTAACACTAGAAGTAAAGTGTTGAACCACATTGCCCCTCTAGATATGAATGGTAAACTATTGATAATTCTGTTCAGGTTGCTGACAAGCTAAATAAATATTTTGCATCTATATTCACATAGACCTGTAAGCCTTCCTTCTGTTCCAGGAGAAAATAGTTACTGGTTAAAAGAGTAATATAGGACATTCTACACAGGAATGGAGCTATACAAATGACAGCATGGATTTGTTAAGGAACAAAATTGTCTCAACAATCTGACTGAATATTTTGATGTAGTAACAAAGGATCTGGATGCAAAATGTAATTTTTCCATTACATACTAAGACATCAGAATATCTTTTGATGCTGCTTCACATAAAAACTGCTGTACAAATAGCAGTGTGGCATTAGGGGCACATTACAGTAAGGATAAAGGGATGGTTAAGAGAGAAGATTATCAATGGGCTATGTTCTTCTTGGACTGATATTAGTAGTCCCTCAGGGCTATAGTGTGGATAGCTCTTTTCAGTATTTATCATATTCATGAAGGCATATCAGGCTTAATGTTTTATTTTATTTTTTTTTTGGTTTTTAGGAGCATTAGCAACTAAGGCCATATTGCTCCAGGATATGCGGTGATCATTCCCTGACCTTTCCACATCCTCCGTATTTGGTGATGATGGACTTGAACCCCGGTCTAATCAAGAAGCGTGTGCTATGCACTGCTGCTCCTTCCCACCTGGCTACGGAGGTGCCCAGGCTTAATGTCTGTATTTGATAATGTGATAACATCTAAGTTCATAGATGACACAATGGTTGGCAAGATGGTTGATGACAGTAATCAGGGTATGCAATTGCTACAAGATCTGAGAAAATTATGCAAAAAAACCAACAGATCTTCCTATTTTACAATTCTACAATGGGGTAGGGGAATGATATAGTTGGAATATTACCTGGAATACTATAGGATGTCCCGCGGTGACTTTTTTGCTGAATTTAGATGAATTAATTTGCAAGTGATATAGAGATGGTAATATGCAAAGAAAAATAAAAATGCTCACAATAATAGATGGGCACAAGAAGGAACATACTTCAATTGTTTTTGTATTTTAGCTGTGCAGAATATTCATGTAGTGAATACCACAAGATACTTGGAAAAAAAAGGATATGTATTTACATCACTATTTCATGTTTATAATATTCGTCACAATACCCAGGTAAAATTAATAAATTTATTTTTTTCAGAGGTTTTCTTTTTTTTTTTTTTTTTTTTTTTGTAATTATTGACATAGCTGGAGTAATGCCAATGTTCTGTGCAATTAATGCTTCTACACACGTATTCCGTAGTTTAAAAGTGTCACTTCATCATACAGTAAATTTACAAGATACAAAAAGTTTGCAAAAATGCCATTACACAATTATAAGTTCTCAAATTGTGAAATCCTTTATAAGTTTGACTAGTCGGCCACATTTGAATAAACAATACTTTCCCAGTAGAAAAAACTGTTATTTATTCTGTTTTGAGTGCCACCACTGAAACAGTGCTGTCTGGGTAGTGGCACTCAAAACTGTGAATAATAGCCTTATCTAAAGCATTATTTATCCAAAAGTGCATGATCAGATAAGTCACAAAGGATTTCATGATATAAGCCATTATAATAACGATGCCATCTTTGCAAGATTTGAGTGTTGCAACACAGATGGCACCTTTGGATGATGGCACTCTAATCATATAGATTACAAAACTGGCATCATTATTATATGCTCAAACTGTGAAATCCTTCACAAGTTGCTTGCTCACACACTTTTGGTTAAATAGTGCTTTCCATAAGTGGACAATATTATTGCTAGGTTAAAGGGTTTTAAATTTGTGAAAAAGGTAATGCTGCTCACCACACCAAATCACAGATTTATTTCAGAGGTTATTTCTCTAGATCAGTATTTCTTACTTGTTTGTGCATTGTCAGAATTACTAATTTTATTTCTATAATCAATGTTTCTTTGATTAATCACTCTCAATTCACGCTAGTCATAAATTACATTCACTTCTGTTATTTTAATAAAAACTAAACAGAAAAAGAAAACTTGTGCAATATCAAGAAAAATCAAAATACTCTATAAGACACACAGCATTTAAGATATCATTATCTCTATGAAACAAGAAATTTTTCTTTTATTTCCCGAATACTTGTTTAAGCTCAAACTCTATAGTTCACTTTTTTAATTTTTTTTTTTTGTTTAAAAGGATTTTTTTTTAAATTAAAAATTTAATTAGTGTATAAACACAGCATACAATTAAAAAAAAATTATTTCTATTATACAAAATCATGTGCATTATGTCTATCCAAAATAAGACGTACAAATAGACTTCCATTTTGTCTTGAAAATCAACGCTTAATATTTATATTTTTATAAAAATCATATATTTACCATAAAAATCAATTCCCCTATCCCATTTTACAGTCATCTTTCACATACTATGCTTTATATAGCAATATATACACGAAGAACTGTCTACTTTTGTACTTTTAAATTCAATTATTTCAGCTTTCTTTAAAAGGTTACACTGCATAGAAATTTGTAAAGAAAGTGGTAAGCACTTAGATTATTATATATAGGGGCTTACAAAATTATTATCTTTTAGGCCCCCATAGCTGTTTCATTGGTTGTCCCGGGGCACACTTGTCATTGTCGGTGTAATTCTGATCATTATATATGATACATCTAGATAAGGCTAGGTCATTCTGTCACTTTGTTCAGTATGCTTCTGGACAAACCTGCAACCAGTGATTTGTTTGTCTTTATGTTGCCTCAATGTATTGTATGGAATTTATAACTAATAAATGGAAAATAACTAATAAACAGAATTTATTATTATTATTATTATTATATAGAAGGCTACAAAAGCAAAACCTACAAGCTCAGTAGTGAACGTAACGTCACTTGTAGTTGATGCTATGTGTAAAACAGTAGGCTTTGATTACAGTCAAACATTTGATTACAGGCAACAAGGAATGGCTTATGAGAGCAAGCCATTCCTTGTTGCCTGTTTGGTACAGTACTGCAAACTGGGTTTTTAAGTAATGCCACAATACAGGTTTTAATTTGAGTTTACAAAAGACTAAATAGAATAAATTCTCTGGATTTCTGATACACACGTTGATGAAATTGAATTAAATGATACATGAATGAATCAATGTATAGAATATTACTACACCAAAGAAAGTAAGAATGGGCCTTTTCTGTTTCTGTGATTTTTGTCAATTTTTTTTTTTTTTTTTTAAATTTTAATTTGAATTTTGGCAATAATTTCATATTGTCAGTCTAGACAAATTATAAGCCCGAAACAGATTCAATTGCCTCAGCCAGGATAATTACTGTATAAAAGAGAAGTATATGGAATAGTTTGGAATCACAGCATATCACAACAGTTTTCATTATTTTTTTTTTTTTCAAATTAGCTATGATATGTAAGGTTTAATATATAAAAAAAAAAAAACAAATACAAACTGTTTTAAGATTTTTTTTTATTAACTGAAAAATTACAGCAAAAAAAAAATTTAATTAATATTAACAACTATACTGTTTTCCTCAAAATATCCTTCAAGAGATTTTATCACTGCCTTACACAGATGTGGTAATCCGGTGATTAATTATATAATAGTGTCTTGGCTAATATTATTCCAAGTGATTTGCAAGTTTTTGTAAGGTGGGTAGACTTTATGGACTTCACAGTTTAGATGATCCCAGAAACCTCTATTAGCTTGTCGAACAATTCAGGTGGCCTCACCATAATTTGCAAGACCCATTCCTTGTTTAGTTACAAGAAACACCCTGCATAGCTTAGAGCTGTGCTTTGGGTCATTGTCTTGTTGTGATATAAAATTTCTCCCACAAAGTTGGAGTCCAGAGGATATTGCATTATGTTCAAGAATGTTTTTATAGCCTCCTTTCCTTAAAATTTCTTCAAATCTGACAATGTAATCCACTCCAGAAAAACAGATGCAACCCTAGTTCATGATGGCATTGTCACCAATCTTGACTTTAGGCACTAAACATTTGGCAGCATTTTTTCTTTAGATCATCATTTCCCATAAACTCTATGCTTGGATCCAAAATTTCAAATTTAGATTCATCTCTTCACAGTATGTTTTGTCACTCTTCAATTGTCCAATGTTGATGGCTCTTAGTCCAAGCCGACTGTTTTTTTTTTTGATTTTCCGGTTTTAATAAGGGCTGTTGGACTGCTACACAACCATGAAGTCCCACATGCTTAAGATGAAGTTTTACAGAGGATGCTGACATGAAGTTTCTCTGTTCCTATTGAACTCAGGTCAGATTTCAGGTGCAGTAAATCATTGGTTGCATTTAGAAATCTGTGTTAGCCTTATCTTATGCTTCCACTGTTACACACAGTCATCCTCAGCATGGTTTGTCCTTTAAACTGCCAGTCTCCTGGAATCATCGAATGATAGTTTGTACTCCGTTAAATGAAATGCCTAGCTTTTGGCCAATATTTTGCATGAAATAACTTTCTTTATACAGAGTTATAATAGCACTTCTTTTTTCAAAACTTAGGTCCTTATTTCCTTGCCATGTTTATCACGAAACACACAAAAATTACACCAAACACTCTTTCTGAACGATGAGTGTTCAATTTTAAGTTAAACAATACTCCCACTTTATAGAATAATCTAGAATCATCTACAATATTGTATCACATTCAGGAGTCTTCTACAACTTTGTGAAATATTCTCAAACATTCCAGAAATATCTTAAATATTAAGTTTTTTGATTTTTATACATAATATAAAATATTTTTAAGAAAACTAATAAAAAAGTTGGTCCAATTTTAATAAAAACTTTGAAAACTAAGGAAAATGAAACGCAATTCCAAACTTTTAAGTAGGAATGTATTTGGAAATGGACAATTGGAATACCTATGTAAGACTGCTTAATTTTTATATGAAATGTATTTTATAAAAATTGCTTCTTTTTTTATTTCAAAAAATTTCAGTTTATCTGAAATAGTTGCCACGAAATTAATTTGTTGTTGTTGGTATGAAAGTTTCACGAAACAAGGGCAACTGTGGCCAATATGAGTCTGTCAGTGTCATTATGTTCATTTTAATGATTTAGGATGGATATATCAGAGTGTATTTATTATTCCTAGATGTTTAATATATATAAAGAGTTCACTTAGGTTTGTTTTGTCACCAAGTACATGAGAGAGGGTTAGAGGAGCTTGCAAGTTTGCTAATGATTGGAAGGATGTGGTTCGAATGGCTGAATAGGATGGACAATCAATCAGGATGTGCCTTACTGTAAGTTGTATCCGACAGATGGAGCAGAGTGGAGGATCTTCTCTTAGAAGTAAATGTTTGTGAGTGAGGAAGGTATGTCCAATGCGCAGTCTTGTTAATATAATTTCCTCCTGCCTATTTATAAGTGAGCTAGAATGCCACGAACATAGATCTTTTTTTATTCTGCAAAGTTTATTGCATGGTTTGTCCCTCAAAAGTTGTTTCCAAATGGAAGTATATTTGGTACGAAATACATCCCTATAATCTGTAAATGGTACAAACTGAAAGTTATCTTGTATATTAAGATCTGGATTTTTTGCGGCTTGGTCTGCATGATTATTTCCTGGGATTACAATGTGGCTGGGAATCCAACAGATAGACACTTGTTTTCTTTCTTTATGCAAAACTCTGAGTTGTTTTTTGAGATGCTGAATCAAGGAATTTGAGGAATATTTGCTGTTCTGTAGAGCTGCTGCTACACTAAGGGAGTCAGTACAGATTAGAGCAGGTAGAAGTTGATGCTCGGTAATATCATCCAGTGCTAGTTTAATAGCATATAATTCTGCTGTGAAAATACTGAAAACACGAGGCAAGGAGACGGATATAATATATTCCGGTAAAACTACTGCGGCACTTACTGAGTTGTTCGATTTTGAACCATCCGTGTAAATCTGATGACTGTTTCTATTTTCAAAACTGTGCAGTGTATGGAGCTTCTGTATAACGATTGGAGAGATCTCTTTTTTATTCCTCTTTGTAAGATATGATATCGATAAAGGTGTAGTCGGAATCCAAGGAGGTTCTGAGTTTATATCTACTGCAGAAATGTGCTGGAAATGTATTTCCCAAAACTGAGCTAAGTGTCTAAGATGCAGTCCTACTGGTTTATTTTCATTTGGCTTGCAATCATAATTCCTTGTCCATGGTGGATCGTGAATAATGGACCAATTTGGATGTGATGGCTGACTGTATATTTTTGCTGCATACATGCACAGTAGATAATCTCGTTGAAGGTGTAGCGGGGGTTCCGATGCATCTGCATACACGCTGTAAATTGGTGAAGTTCTAAATGCTCCTAGAGCTATGCAGAGAGCATTATGGTGAATGGTATCTAGGCAACGTAAGATGCTCCTTCTTGCTGAAGCATATATAGATCCATAATCCAAACGAGATCTAATCAAAGTTTTATATAATAGTAATAATGTGGACCTGTCGGCTCCCCAGGCGAAATTAATTTGTGTATTGGCAATATTATGCACTGTAAACTCTGAAAGTCACTTAGCTGCTGTCTGAGACTTTTTTTCGTTTCCTATTCCAAATTACTCAATATTTGTCTTGCATAACAATGACACATCTCTGACAAAATATATAGTACTTGACAGACAACCGTTAACCACCCTGGCTTAGAGCTTTATCAAATTATCTCAAAGAACAACATTTGTACATTAAAAAAAAGAAACTATTATCTGGTTTGGAACTGTTGTTCCTGTACACAAGGAACAGTTATATTTTCATTAAATCAGAACAAAATTCATTTTCTTAAATGTTAATGAAGTCCAAGTATCATCACACCAGTAACATATAGAAACACATTCTTAGAATGATAACACAAACTTACTTTAAAAATTGAAAGATATGCAATTTTTGGGATTTTATTTTTTGGAACCTTTGTTTATCAATGAAACAGTTTACCTCAGTTACATCAAACAAATGCCTTTCGTGATAATTTCAATGCAAATGAGTTAACTCCCAAATGTCATATGAAAAATGCGAAGGCTAAGAATGATGTACTAAGTGTTTTTTCAGATAACAAAACTTAGAAAATGTTTTACCACAAACAGCACACGTAAAAGATTTCTCCTTGGTATGAACTAATAAATGCAGTTTTAGAGAGTAAGCTCGTTTAAATGCTTTGTCACATATATTGCATGAAAACCTTTTCTCCTCAATATGAATTACTAAATGACTTCTTAGCATACGGACATTAGAAAATGCTCTGCCACATGTTTTGCAAGAAACAGGCTTCTCCTGACTATGAATTGATAAATGGATTTTCATATCTGATAACTGAGAAAATCTCTTCCCACATACCTCACAAGGGAAGGGTTTCTCTTGAGTATGAACTAAAATATGTCGCTTTAAAGAGCATTTTCTTGAAAAGGCCTTGCTACATATATTACACACAAAGGGCTTCTCACCGGTATGAATTAATAAATGATTTTTCAGATGATATGCAGTTGAAAATGGCCTACCACATACACTACAAATAAAAGCCTTCTTCCCAGAATGAACTAATAAGTGGCTTTTCAAATTACTTAGCAATGCAAATGCCTTGCCACAGGTTTCACAACAAAATGGTTTCTCCCGAGTGTGAACTGAAATATGTAACTTTAAAGAATATTTTCTAGAAAATGCCTTGTTACATATATCACAAACAAATGGTTTCTCACCAGTATGAATTAATAAGTGATTTTTCAATCCAGAAAAGCCCGAAAATGTCTTACCACATATATCACAAATGAATGACTTCTCACCAGAATGATTTAATAAGTGGCTTTTCAAAGAAGATGCCAATGAAAACATCTCGCCACATGTTTCACAACAGAATCGCTTCTCCTTAGTGTGACACAACAAATGAACTTTTAAAACATTCGAGCTTTTAAATTTTTTCCCACAGGAGGCACAAGGAAAGGGTTTCTCTTTGGTGTGCACTAATAAATGTTTCCTTTTCTGCTCTGGCCTTTTAAATTTCTTACTACATATTTTACATGAATATCTTTTTTCCTCAGAATGTGCTGCTAAGTGCTTTTTTAGATAAATTGGACGCGAAAATGCTTTTCCACACATTTCACATGAAACGGACTTCTCCTGACTATGAGTTAATAAATGCCTTCTCACATAAGCTGGTTGGAGAAATGATCTGCCACAAATTTCACAAGAATAATGTTTCCCCTGGGTGTGAACTGAAACATGTTTCTTTAAATACCATTGTGTTTTAAATGCTACACCACAAGTTTCACACGAAAAAGGCTTATCTTGAGTATGAACTAAAAAGTGCACTTTCAGACGAGCTGATGTTGCAAATGCCTTACCACACCTGTCACAAGAAAATGCTTTCTCCTCAGACTTGGTAATCCACTGTTTCTCATTCGGAATTAAATCTGCAACTGTCTTTGTGTTGACTGAAATCAGTGGTATCAAATGGCTTTCTGATTCTGCTGTTTTCTGTGCAAAAGAAATGTTTTTCAAAGAGAAAAGTGTTTCTTCTTGAAAAATACTAATACTCCCTAATTCATCATCAGACATTCTAAATATTTACAACTGAACTGCAGATCATTCACTCTGAAAACTTTTCATGCCTGAAGACATTCCAAATGTTGTTCTTTTGTACTTGATGTTTATGTGTTTTATTTAATTTTTGGTTATAAAAGCAATTTAATCCTCTTGTTGGTTCTGAAAAGAAAATGAAAGTGGTAAAAAATTAAGAATAATAACAAGGGAATAAATGTACTTTACTTATAAGGCAAATAGTACTTATAGACAGGGCCTGAGAGGGGTGAGATAGGGCCCGGACCAATCATAAATGTGGGGCATACATTTAACTCTGAAAGTCATAAATATATAAGAATAAAATCAATAAAAACAGATTTTTCACCACTTATGAAAAGAAACTTGAATTTGCATAAAAGAAATTATTTATCATACCAATTACAATGCTTCACAATTTCCGTATAATTTACATTTAGTTCAGACAATTTGACATCATGAACATCATTACCTGAATTGAAATTTGAAAGGAATGAAAATTATTTTAAAAATGCTTCGAGTTTTATTTTTTGCAAATTCTTTCATTATATTTGAAAAATCTATTGCCCATGCAATGTCAGAATTTTTGTGAAGAATTGATAACCCATTTAGCCTTTTTTCAGACACTGCATATCTATTAAAATTCTTCACTCTCTTCATGACACTAAACATTTTTTCCTGAAGAAACAAGCAGATATACCCAAAACTTTTTTACGGAAGCAACAGAAGTAAGTAGACCCAAAAATATTCTACATGCTATAGAAAAATTTGGAAACAACTCGATTAGATTAGTTTCCAATATGTTCTGTAGAAAATTCACTGGAATTAGTTCTGAACTATAGTTTCTTCTGTAAATTTTCTTCATAAAAACCACTTCATTGCATATTTCATGTGAAATAGCCTTAGCATATTTCTGTTGTAATTTTTGTGCTGAGAATTTACTGAGACCTGTTAGTTTAACTTCTGTTCCAGGTAAATTAATGGAGGCACTGGTTAAAGAAGCACTGCAGGATCATCTAGACAAGAATTCCGTTATAGCTCAGACGCAGCATGGTTTTGTTAAGGGCAGGTCTTGCCTGACCAATTTGATTGGAAACTATGATGTAGTCACAAAAGAACTGGATGAAGGGAATAACTTTGATATTATATATTTGGATCTTAGAAAGGCTTTTGATACTGTTGCACATGGAAGACTGCTGCACAAATTGGAGCAGTGTGGCATTGGAGGCAAATTGCTGCTATGGATAAGGGGATGGTTGAGTGGCAGAAGACAGAGAGTGGTAATCAATGGACACTGCTCAACGTGGACTAATGTTATTAGTGGAGTTCCTCAAGGTTCAGTGTTGGGTCCGTTGTTGTTTTCGGTGTTTATGAATGATATTGATGATGGGATATCAAGTTTAATGTCCAAGTTTGCAGATGATAAAAAGGTTGGCAGGGTCGTTAAGGACAATACTGACGCTATGCTGCTGCAACAGGATCTGGAAAGGTTGAACAGATGGGCTGAGAGGTGGCAAATGAGGTTTAACATCGACAAATGTAAAGTGCTGCATATGGGAAACAGTAACCCCAGAGCAACGTATCAACTCTGCGGTACTACACTGACAGTGGTGGAGAATGAAAAGGACCTGGGGGTAATTGTGCAGCCAGATATGAAGTTCTCTGAGCAGTGCAGACAAGCTGCAAGAGTAGCTCATGGTGTCTTGTCAATGATATACAGGAATGTTTCTAGCAGGGATAAGGAGGTGATTATTCCCTTGTATAAGGCAATGGTAAGGCCACATCTTGAGTACTGTATACAGGTCTGGAGGCCTCATTTCAAGAAGGATGTAGAGCTGCTGGAACGGGTACAGAGAAGGGCAACAAGATTAGTAAATGGAACAAAGGGTTGCTCTTACGAAGAAAGGCTTAAGTTTTGCAAATTACAGAGTCTGGAGACTAGGCACCGGCGAGGTGATCTGATAGAGGTGTATAAGGCTTTGAATGGTTTGAGCATGCTCAATGCCAATGGGATTCTTCATCTTTCTCAGAATAATCACCTCAGAGGGCATAAATTCAAATTGAGGAAGGACGGATGTCGGATAGATGTGCGGAAATTTGCCTTTGGCCAGCGGGTGGTTGGTTGGTGGAACCGACTTCCATCACTTGTTGTTGAAGTTGATAGCCTAAACAAATTTAAAGCTCAACTGGACAGGTATTTCGAACGAACGGAGGGGTGAAATGGGAGAGGGTTTTTTTTTTTTTTTTTTGGCTGATGCTGAATAAGCTTGCTTTCTTGCATCATATGCCTCTACTAATGCTAATGCTAATGCTAATTTGATTTGTTCATTTGTTAAATCCTGAAAGGTCCAGAGAATTCCAAATAAGTTCCAGATTCCTCAGAAGGATCCAAAATGCCATGTCAAACCAGATATTACTGAATCAATATTATCATTTCCAGACAAGGAAATAAAGAGAAACACTAATCGATTCAGTTATCTATAAATTCAAAGGGTGTGATTTCATGTCGGTAAAATATATTTTCTCTGGAAGAAATGGCTGCCAGAGAAAATATATTTAAGGTTCAAATCCTATTCCACACCGCCAGGTTTACTTAAAAAAATAAAAGTTCTCTCACAAACCACCTCCAAAAGGAATTGTAAGATACATTATTTACAAGTCTCATATTGTATCACACATTTCATCAATTTTGAAATGACTCTATTACATGGAATGGTTTCAATGGAATAATGCCAACACATGGAAAATAGAAATATTTCTACAATCACCTCGGAAAGGAATTTCAACACTGATTTAGAGAAAATGGAGCATGGAATACATTCTCATTCCTCCTCTCTCCCTCTTTTGAGCAGTAGCCGATAAATGATCATAAAATAGTACCATTACTTCACAAACAGAATGACACTTGCATAATAATTTTTATTTAAGTTAATTTGAAACTTTTTTTCAATCACTTTTATACCATGTTATTTTACATAAAAAACTAATGTCAGCTGCTCTGGGTCTGGAGGCCAGGCCAAAAGGCCCTGCTTGTCTTCACCTCTATCTGGGCCTGCCTACAGGATTTAACAGATACAACTAAAATATTTAATTTTTTATCATAATGAGACTGTGACAACACTATATACCAAAACCAGAGCATTATGCACGTTTCCGATGGCCAAACAATGCCAGTTAGCTGGTTCTAACTTGTAGGCTGTCATATGACCAGTGGGAAGCTACAAAAAATCACAACCTTTTTCTGTTAAAGCTTTATTTTTTATTTACCGATAAAATTTAAACCTTTCGTAACTTGCGTGTGGCAACTAAGAGACGTTTTTTTTTTAAATGAAATATGTAAGCAGGACTGGATATGACCTGTGGTAACATATCAGATTGCAAATATATACACTGCAAAATCAATTCACATCCCCAATAAATGCATTATTTGATAATAACTACAGAATTATAGTCCAATTTCTTTCAGTTCTTTCCTGATGTAAAGAAGTGGAGTTGCTGCCACTCCTGAAAACAGTTATCTCATTCACAGGCATAACCACCAAGCATGCAGTTTCCTTAGTTGAGTCAATGGCATGTTTCCACTTATTTACATCAGAAATAAAAGGAAATGGACGATAGTATATTGGCTGCAAGACAGCTATAATGAAGCAACTTAACTCCTTCAGCAACCTTGCAGCCATGTCTGAGAGCATAGATTTTTTTTCACCTTATTGAAAACGAATTTGAAGCAAAAAGACCAATTGAACCCAATTTTGAGCCAACTAAGAGTATAAAACTTGCTTCTTATCTAAATGGCAGTCAAGCATTCTTCCCAAAGCTATTCATTACACTTTCTGTCCACCAAAACTCCCACCTCTGTTACAACCTGATGGTTTCTTGTAGTCAAAGGCAAAGATGCCTTACTAGCATCTGTAGAGGATTCCATTCTAAATTAATTACCTTGTTGTAATAAATTATAACCTTATGCAGGCACTATTTGCTAGTGATATGGAAAACTAATTCTCATTGACTGTGCATATCTCTCGTATCTTTAAAAATATTTCTTGATAGTACTGAACTTCCTGTTATGAAATTAATATCTGTAGTCATTGTTAAAGATTTTAACTATATTTTACACATACTAGACTGTTATAACTATTGTCTATCACTAAATATCACATAATACTACATGTGTGCTCTGTCACATAAATTGATAAAAGAGAGCAGAGGACAAGCAGCCTGGAAAGGAAATTTTTCTACAAGGGGAAAGAGAAAATGACAGTGATAGATTATAGTTTCAATTTTTCTTTTATAATTTGGTGTTTTATTTTAATGCTATTTGGAAGATATAGTTGAAGATGTTTATAGTGACTGCATCTTTGTGGGCCAACAAGCCGACCAAGATGCAGCCACTATTCTTTAATGGAAATTCAGTCAATGCTTGTGTTTTGCATTGCTTAATCTTAATAGTGAATATGGAGCCTTCCAGCATGTTTTTTTTACACATCAACTGGATATTATTATTATTAGCCATATGGTGCAAGGAAGCCTGAGGCTTATGCTGCACCAGTCAAAAAAAAATTACCAAGTTACCCTGTGTGTGTGAGAGAGAGAGAGAGAGAGAGAGAGAGTCAGAAAAGGAATCACCAAGAAGAGAAGAATGATGATATCCAGCTCAGGAAAAGGTGACAGATAATTTTTTCTTTGGAAATCAAATATGCCAGCACTGAAAGTACTATAGTGCATACTTCATAAAATAATCGTGGCCCACAGTCAAAAAACCTTTTGATAGAAAATTAATACCCTTTACAACAGAGCTAAATGTATGGACAACAAAGAAGACAGTTTGTTCTTGTAAGGGTGGAAAATGTATCAAAATTATTTCGTATTTTCTGTATGTCTTTTAGCTGTTGTTTATTTATATTAGATTGGAGTTTTGAATTAAGGATGGAATTTGCCTGATGTATTATACGCCATTTGTCTGGGTGGTTGTCCAGTTTGGACTGAAGTTCTATGATGCATTCTTTGGAGAGGTATTGGTTATCTTTTATAGCAAAATTAAATCCGTATTCAAGGCTAGCGAGTTCAGTAGTAGTAAAGGGTTGTGAGGAAATGTTTACTGTAGAAGTTTTTGAAGGGATGTGAGTTTTTTGTGTAAGAATGTTCCATTTTTTGATGTGTCTTTGTTCGATATCTTTTATCTTTTACAGCGGCTTTTATACGTATTTCATTATATGTGGTGAATTCTGTCCAGATCTGGGGTGTCATATTTCTTTTTAGACTAAATCTTAAATGATGTATTTGAGATAGTAGTTGATGTTTTTTATTGTATCTTTTTCGCAGTTCTTTCCGTACAATGTTAATACAGGTTTGGTGAATAATGTATGGATATTTTTTACAGGTATTTTTGGGGAATATATTGTAGGTAAGGCATTTATGTAGAAAGGAAATATGGACTTTATTGGTAAAGTATTTTACGAGAATTTTTGAGAGTTGTATCTCTCTATTTGACAAATTCAAAGGCATCAGGGATCAAGGGTTGATAGGCGGTGCAGATAAGGTGCATTTAGTTCATTAAAGATTTTTGTATTTTGACAATTAGATAAATTGTAGAATTCTTAAAGTACCGATTTAAATTGACTCAAATTAATAGCATAGCTTAATTTGCGGTACTCATCTTTTTATATAATCTGCAATTGACGTGTTGAGATAAGATAAAATGGTAATTGAGTTTAAAAATTGGAATTAATATGGATACGTTTAAATTTTGGAAACTGAGTTTAAAATATGCTCAAGGAAATAGAAGTGCACATCTTCATCCTTGGTTGTCATGAATTAAAAGTTGAAATGATAAAGCTAGGAAAGTTAAACTGAGGAGGCCAAGAGCTGTAATGAATTGGCTTTCGTTGTTAAAGTCTTCAATTGGCGATAGTGGGAGGATTTAAATTAAAATCTAGTTTTAAAATATTTCAGTACGAAGCCTTATCATAGAGTGGTTTCATCGTCATTCTAAATTTAATGTATTAAATGCCAAACTACCCTATAACCTCTCACTGGCTTGGAATCTCATGCACCTGAGATTACCACATGTATCAAAGAGCATCATGGGAACATAGAATCTTTTAAATACACGCGTTCACTCCCTCCCACTATCGCCAACTGAAGACATTAACAATGAAAGCCAATTCGTTATGGCTCTTGGTCTCCTCAGTTTAACTTTCCTAGCTTTATCATTTCAACTTTCAATAAATGACAACCAAGGATGAAGACATGCACTTCTATTTCCTTGAGCATATTTTAAACTTCGTTTCCAAAATTTAAACGTATCCATATTAATTCCAATTTTTAAACTCAACTGCCATTTTATCCTATCTCAGCACGTCAATTGCAGATTATATAAAAAGGTGAGTACTGCAAATTAAGCTATGCTAACAAACTTATAAAATGATAATAAAATATACTTAATTACACAACCACATTCAAACAACTGAGGAGCTTATTAAATATATAATGGTGTGTGTGTGTAAAACAATTACTCTATACTGATTTAAACATATCTTGTTACACTCCATTCAATATATTTAAACATTAAATTATATATATACAGGGTGGTGCAAAATAAGCTGACCATTTTAAAAAAAAATCATAACTTTTTTTGTTCTTTTTAGGTTTGTAATTTTTTGTGTTTATCTTACAGGTAACCTTTGGACAATTTAATTATAGAGAACTACATAATTGCTCAGTGGACCAAAATAGTCACAATGTTCTTGGAAAACAATCGGTCAGTAGTTCTAATGCAACGAGCATATAGACAATTTTATAACGTTCACGAGGCACCGAGTAGGAAGACAATTTACACTGCGGTTCAAAATTTTGAAGAAAGGGGAACTGTTGCTGATGCCAGACACACTGAAAGACCTCACAGTGGTTGATCAATGGAAGACATTGCACGTGTACGAGAGAGTATTGCAGATCAACCCTAAACATCGACCAAAAGATGCACTGCACAACTGATTATCTCTTGCTGCAACAAATTTTGCATAAGGATTTGCATCACTTTCTGTACAAGATTCAATTAGTCCTAGCCCTTCATCCCAAAGACAAGCAAGTGTGTCTGGAATATACTCGTGCCTTCATAAACCTCACAAAAAATGATGAGAATTTCATTTCAAATTTGATGATGAGCGACGAAGCACATTTTCAGCTAAGTGGCTTTGTTAATAAACAAAACTGTTGGTTTCAGGGCAGTTCAAACCAAAGAATAACTTACCAGAGACCACTGCATCCAGCTAAGGTAACGGTTTGGTGTGCCGTAATAGCTGAATGCATCACTGGACCTTATTTCTTCAAGGATGATGACGGTGTTGTTCAGATGGCAATGGAGAGTGCTATAGGACAATGGTTGAAAATTTTTTGATGCCACAGCTACCAGAAGACCACAATGCATGGTTCCAACAAGATAGTGCCACAACTTACATCACAATGGACTTCCTAAGGCAGCATTTTCCCAATTGCATTATTTCGAAAAATGGTGATGTGAGATGGCAACCGTGCTCACTGGATTTAGCCACCCTAGACTTTTTCTTTGGGGCTATCCCAAGGATAAAGTGTATGCCAATAACCCTCAAACCATAGAGGTCCTAAAAGAGAACATCCATCATGAGATAGCAGCAATTTCTCCTGAAAATCTGAGAAATGCCATAAAAAATGCCATGAGAAGAGCACATGTTTGCAAGTAAGAAGTGGGGGGGGGGGTCAGGCCAATATTATTTTTCACATATGATGCAAATTTCCAAGAATAAAGCATTTATTCACCCATTAGAGAATTCATTTATTATATTTCGTTCTAAAATTACAGAAAAAACAAACTGTTAGTAGTAGTAGTAGTAGTAGTGGCACTTGATGCAAGAAAGCAGTGTAGGAGCTTATGCAGCATCAGCCAAAAAAAAAAAAAAAAAAAAAAAATCACACCATACCCTCCAATTGCCTGTCCAGTTCCTCCTTAAATTTATTTAACCTATAAACTTCCACAACGACAGATGGAAGTTTGTTCCAGCAATTAACCACCCGCTGGCTAAAGGCAAATTTCCGCACATCTATTCTACATCTATCCTTTCTTAATTTGAACTTATGTCCCCGTAGGTTCGTATTCTGAACAAGTGGGAGGATCCCATCAGAATTCAGCGTGCTCAACCCATTCAAGGCCTTATAGACCTCAATCAGATCACCGCGCAGGTGCCTAGTCTCCAGCCACTGCAATTTGCAGAACTTAAGCCTCTCTTGGTAAGAGGATCCCTTCATTCCCCTCACCAATCGTGTTGCTCTTCTCTGTACACACTCAAGCAAATCTACATCCTTCCTAAAATGAGGCCTCCAGACCTGTACGCAGTACTCAAGGCATGGCCTGACCATTGCCTTATACAGAGGGACAATCACCTCCTTTTCCCTGCTAGCAAAATTCCTATATATCATTGACAAAACCCCATGACCTGCCCTAGCAGCCTGTCTACATTGCTCAGAAAACTTCATATCTGACTGCACAATTACTCCCAGGTCTTTTTCATTTTCTACCACCTTAAGTGTAGTACCACACAGTTGGTACGTTTCTCTGGGGTTACTTCTACCCATATGCAGTACTTTGCATTTGTCAAGGTTAAACTTCAGTTGCCACTTCTTAGCCCATCTGCCCAAATTATCTAGATCCTGTTGCAGTAGCACACTGTCATTAACAACCCTGCCAACCTTCGTGTCATCTGCAAACTTCGACATTAAGCCTGATATACCTTCATCAATATCATTGATAAATATACAAAACAACAGTGGCCCCAACACCGAACCCTGTGGGACTCCACTAATAACATTAGTCCACGAAGAGCAGCACCCATTGATTACCACCCTCTGTCTTCTCCCACTTAACCATCCTTTTATCCATTGTAGCAACTTACCCTTAATACCATTCTGCTCCAATTTGTACAGTAGTCTTCCATGCGCAACAGTGTCAAAAGCTTTCCTGAAATCCAAGTATATGATATCAAAATTATTTTTTGCATCCAGTTCCTTTGTGACCACATCATAATAACCAATCAAATTTGTCAGACAAGACTTTCCCTTAACAAACCCATGCTGTGTCTGAATTATTGCTGCAGTCTTGTCTAGATGATCCTGCAATGCATCTTTAACCAGTGACTCCATTATTTTACCCGGAACAGAAGTTAAACTAACTGGTCTGTAATTATTCGTGTCACCCTTCGAACCTCCTTTGTGAATTGGGGATACATTTGCACATCTCCAGTCCGTGGGAACCTCCCCTGAATCCAAGGATGCTCTCATAATTATGGCTAAGGGTTTGCTTAGTTGCTTTGCCGCCTCCTTTAATATAACTGGATAGATCCCATCCGCCCCAGGTGCCTTTCTTATGTTTAACTTCAACAATTTCTCCTCCACTTTGCTCTCAGTTATTACAAAATCATTAAGCACACTGCTACAATTTGATAACCTTCTTCCATTTTCAAACTGTAATGATTCCTCACGTGTGAATGTAGATGCAAAATACTCATTCAGTTTGTTTGCTATCTGAGCAGGATCATCAACAGTCGAACCATCGATGTCAAGTGGACCAATCATATTCAGCCCCTTCCTTTTAGAGTTTATATAAGTAAAGAAATCCTTGCTGTTTTTCTTAGCATCTTTTGCCAAAGATTTCTCGTAATCCGCCTTTGCCTGCCGAACCTCCTTTGTGACCTGATTACAGACTAGCTTATATCTGCTACAGGCTTCTGCGTCGCCTGATAATTTATATGCATCCCATGCATTTTTCTTCTCTGTCACGAGTCTCATTAGTTCATTTGATAACCATTTAGGCCTAAACCTTGAACAATATTTCTTCATCGGTATGAAAAGTCTAGTAGCTTCCACGATTAATTCCTTGAATACTTCCCACTTAGAATTTACTGTTGGTAACATCGTCAGTCGATCCCACTGTACAGAATTTAAAAACTGTCTGAGACCACTGTACTCCCCTTTACGGAAGCAAAAACCCTTTCCTTTACCCCTGACGGTAGTTACCTCTTTGAGTAAATCCCACTTCAGCACACTGTGATCACTGCCACCTAGTGGTTCCTTTATCTGCAAATTCTTAATACACGAATGATCACTGCTGATAACCAGATCAAGAGTATTACTTTCTCTGGTTGCCTCTCGAACATGCTGCTGCAGAAAACAATCATCCAATAAATCCACAAAAGTCTGACTAGTGTGTGAGTGACCAACCCACAAGTTCCAGTCAATATCTGGGAAGTTAAAATCCCCCATTATAAGACATTCTGATTTACTGGCCCACTCTATTTCTCTGTACAATTGTTCATTGTACTCATTCGAGTCATTAGGCCTATAACACACTCCTACTCTTATTTTTGCTTTTGCAGTGCTTATGTCACACCAAACTGACTCAACAGTGCACTGTCCATCTATATCAACTGGATGCACTTCTTTTGATTTTATGTTTTTCTTAATTAACAGCATAACACCTCCTCCCTTTCTGTCCTGTCTATCCTTTCTGTACACATTGTACTCCCCAAATTCCAGTTCTGCATTCCTTATATCTTTGTGACACCACGTCTCTGCTATCCCAACAATATCCGCCTTTGATGTCTTGACCAACACTTCAAATTCATCAAATTTATTTACTATACTTCTAGCATTGGTATACATGCAAGCATACATGCTCCTATGCCTATTCCTTGTTACCCTAACACATCCCATATACCCAACTATTCCAGGATGACTGCCATCCGTCCCTGAAACCCCCAACACCCCTCGCTCCAGGTCGCTTCTTATTCTAATAGAAGTTGTGCAAGAATCACCTTCACCTCTGCCTGCAGTTACTGTTAAACTATTAGTCTTTGTATCCCCCCAAGCTAGCAGTTTTCCGACCCACCTAACACTGCCTCGATAGCATCAGCAAATATTCTTGCACCCTTTCTATTTAAGTGTATCCCATCCCTGTAGAAGCAATCTCTCCTGTTAACAAGTACAGTCCAGGCTGAAAAAAAATTCTACCCCTTGAGCCTTGCACAATCTTTCCAGGGCCGAATTGATCGACAAGGCTCTCATCATATACTCCCTCCTATCGTGTCTGGGCAGAATTGCAGACACTTTTAAATTCAACCCTAATTCTCGGCTTTTTTTCAACAGTGACCTGTACTTGTTGAGTAATTCTGCCGGTCTCCTACTCTTAATATCATTAGTGCCAACGTGTACAACTATATCACCTTTTGTGCCCTTGAAAGATGATATCCGCTCTACAACGTCATCAACCTTTGCCCCTGGCAGACATACCCTGGTCCTGTTCCACCTATCCTTTTTACATAGCATGTTCCCCGTTTCCCTGACAATAGAGTCACCAACAACTAATAGTTCCTGTGGGACCAGCGCATTCTGCCTTGGGGGTTGCCGCTGTGTTGCGTGATGACCAAGTGCAAGCTCTGGTGTTGATGTGGGCAGCTGAGAGCTTGATGGGCCCCTCAATTTATTTCCTTCGAGGGCATCCACCCTGTCCTTCAAACTCTCATATAGGCCCATAACAACGCTGAGTTGTCGCCTGATTTCCTTACACTCCTTACATCGCGCACACACAAAGACATCCCCCATGGCAATATCATGTTCCGTTCCAGAGAGTTCGGCAAACATTTCACAAGTTGCACATTTTTTTAGGCTGTGACGCGTTGGAGAATCGCCCCCCTCAGTTCTCCCCCGAGTCACAACACTCCTGCCACTTTGTGCCCGTTGCTTTGCTGCTCTAGTTCGGGGCATGGTAGTTTAAATTAATAAAATCAATAAATTAAATGTCAGTAGTATTTGAATAGAAACTATGAAATAGAAACAGTGAAGCGTATTACTATATAATTATGCGTTAGAGCTACCGCAATTAAAAAATTTGAATTCCCTACAAAAACTTTGAATTCCCTATATACAAAAACAATGGCTACAAAAATCGAACAAAAATAACGGTTTTACCTATCGTAAGTAAAATCCACAAAAACTCTTTATCTAAATTAAAATAAAAAATAACCAGCGTAACTATAACTATATGACTACGTATTAAGTACAATATAAAACAACAATCATGTAAATAAAAGGCAAACACTTATCGTTTTTGCGGAGCCTGTAACTGTCAGCTGTAACTTTTAAATAGAGTCAGCGCCCTCTTTCAGCTTTGTTCAGCTATGTTGCGCCACCCTGTATTTTAATTAAGATATATTTGAATAATTTATAATGTATGCATTAGATTTAATATATTTTAATAAGATTATTGTTTATTAAATATATAATGGGATTATAACTAAATATTTGATTATTGGAATGCTAATTGATGCAAATTGCAAAATTCCATCTGCTGGATAAAAACCTGTTTGACAGCAAACTTGCAGTTTGCACAATAGGAGTTGCTATAACACAGACGGCATCCTGGTTTTTGGAGGTGGTGGGGGAACCCTGGGTCACAAAAAACAGTGAGAAAGCACTTTCATATGGTAAAGTTGTTATTTGGTGTTTTTTTTTAGGAGCATTAGCAACTAAGGCCATATTGCTCCAGGGATATGCGGTGGTCATTCCCTGACCTTCCTGCATCCCCTGCGTTTGGTGGTCATGGGCTCGAATCCCTACTTTACTATATAGCACATGCTTCTAATCAAGAAGCATGTGCTATATAGTAAAGTCAAACACTCACTGCAATATTGATAATAGGATGAAAAACAACTTTGTTGGAGAAAACCTATTACATAACTTTATTATGTAATAGGTTTATTACATAATTATAAATTAATATTAATAAAATTAATATTAATATAAATAAAAATTAATTAATTATAAATTCATAAATACTAATATTAAACACTATAATAAATAGTTATTTCAAAAAACAGAGTATATAACTAGATTAAAAATATTAAATTCAAATTCACATGCACGGACCCAGTTTATATGAAATGTTGAATTTTGGCATTGTGCAAAATTCAGTTTTCAGCCCTGGGTTTACATTTAAAATGTAAACACAAGACTGAAAACTGGGTTTACATTTTAAATATAAATCCAAGACTGAAGTTTAAAATGTAAACCCATTAAAATGTTTACAGGCCGGACTGGAAATGTAAACCCATTTTAAAACAGGTAGTCCTATCTGTGAGGAAATGAGGCAAAGGTTGATGATGTTGTAGAGCAGATATCATCTTTTAAGGGCACAAAGGGTGATATTGTTGTACACGTTGGCACTAATGATATTAAGAGTAGGAAACTGGCAGAATTACTTAAGTAGTATGGGTCACTGTTGAAAAAAAGCAGTGAATTAGGGTTGAATTTGAAAGTGTCTGCAATTCTGCCCAGACACAATAGGAGGGAGTATATAATGAGAGCCTTGTCAATCAATTCAGCCCTAGAAAGATTGTGCGAGGCTCAAGGGGTAGAATTTTTTTCAGCCTGGTCTGTACTTATTAACAGAAGAGATTGCTTCTACAGGGATGGGATACACTTAAATAGAAAAGGTGCAAGAATATTTGCTGGTGATATCGAGGTAGTGTTAGGTGGGTCGGAAAACTGATAGCTTGGGGGGGGATACAAGGACTAATAGATTAACAGTAGCCACTGGCAGAGGTGAAAGTGATTCTTGCACTGCTTCTATTGGAATGAGTAGCAGCCTGAAAAACAAGATGCAGGGTATTTCAGAGACTGCTAGGGATCATTGCGGTACAAGTAAGCACATGGGTTGTGTTAGGGTAGCTAAGAATAGGAACAGGTGCATGTATACTTGCAAAGGTAAATAAATTTGATGAATCTTATTTTATAAGTTTGGTAAATAAATTTGATGAATTTGAGGTACTGCTCAGAGCATTAAAGGCAGATATTGTTGGGATATCAGAGATGTGGTGTCACACAGATATAAGGAATGCAGAGTTGGAATTTGGGGAGTACAATGTGTACAGGAAGGATAGACAAGATAGGAAGGGAGGAGGGGTTATACTATTAGTTAAGAAACACATAAAATCCAAGGAAGTGAAGCCAGTCAACATCGCTGGACAGTGCACTGTCGAGTCAGTTTGGTGTGACATAAGCATTAGGATATCAAAATTGAGAGTAAGAGTGTGTTATAGGCCTAATGACTCTGATGAGTATAATAAGGACTTGTACAGGGAAATAGAGTGGGCCAGTAAATCAGAGTGTCTTATAATGGGGGATTTTAATTTCCCAGATATTGACTGGAATTTGTGGGTTGGTCACTCACACACTAGCAAGGCTTTTGTGGATATATTGGATGATTGCTTTCTACATCAACATGTTAGGGAGGCAACTAGAGGGAGTAATACTCTTGATCTGATTATCAGTAGTGATTCTTCATGCATTAAGAATCTGCAGATAACGGTGACAGTGATCACAGTGTGCTGAAGTGGGATATACTCAAAGAGGTAACTACCATCAGGGGTAAAGGGAAGGGTTTTTGCTTTCGTAAAGGTGACTACGGCGGTCTGAGACAGTATTTAAATTCTATACGGTGGGACCAACTGATGATGTTATCAACAGCAAATTCAAAATGGGAAGCATTCAAAGAAATTATCTTGGAAGCTACTAGGCTTTACATACGAACTAAGAAATATTATTCAAGGTTTAGGCCTAAATGGATGTCAGATGAACTAATGAGACATATGGCAGAGAAGAAAAATGCATGGGATACATATAAATTAATGGGTGACATGGAAGCCTATGATAGATATAAGCTGGTGTGTAACCAAATCACAAAGGAGATTAGGCAGGCAAAGGCAGATAAGAAATCCTTGGCAAAAGATGCAAAGAAAAACAACAAAGAGTTCTTTACCTATGTAAACTCTAGAAGGAAAGGGATGAATCAGATTTGTCCAATGGATATTGATGGTTCAACTGTTGATGATCCTGCTCAGGTGGCTAACAAACTAAATGAGTATTCTGCATCTACATTCACCTATGAGCAGTTATTCAGGGAGGGGAATGCCAGAGGTAAGTTAAACTCTGGCAGTGAGCTGGATGATTTTGTAATAACTGAAAGGAAACTGGAGGAGAAATTGTTGAAGATAAACATAAAAAAGGCACCCGGGGTGGATGGGACCTATCCAGTTATATTAAAGGAGACAGCAAAGGAAGTAAGCAAACCCACAGCCATAATTATGACAGCTTCTTTGGACTCAGGGGAGGTACCCATGGACTGGAGATGTACAAATGCGACCCCAATTCACAAAGGAGGATCAAAGGTCAACACAAGTAATTATAGACCTGTTAGTTTAACTTCTGTTCCAGGAAAATTAATGGAGGCACTAGTTAAAGAAGCACTGCAGGATCATCTAGACAAGACTTCAGTTATAGCTCGGACACAGCATGGTTTTGTTAAGGGAAAGTATTGCCTGGCCAATTTGATTGGATACTATTATGTGGTCACAAAGGAACTGGATGCAGGGAATAACTTTGATATCATATATTTGGATCTTAGAGAGGCTTTTGATACTGTTGCACATGGAAGACTGCTGCACAAATTGGAGCAGTGTGGCATTGGAGGCAAATTGCTGCTATGGATAAAGGGATGGTTGAGGGGGAGAAGACAGAGGGTGGTAATCAATGGACACTGCTCATTGTGGACTAATGTTATTAGTGGAGTCCCTCAGGGTTGGCGCCTCCATAGCCAGGTGGGCAGGAGCAGCAGTGCGTAGCACACGCTTCTTGATTAGACCGGGGTTCGAGGCCATGAACACCAAATACAGAGGATGCGGAAAGGTCAGGGAATGACCACCGCATATCCCTGGAGCAATATGGCCTTAGTTGCTAATGCTCCTAAAAACAAAACAACCACCACCAACAACCCTCAGGGTTCAGTATTGGGTCCATTGTTGTTTTCTGTATTTACAAATGATATTGATGATGGTATATCAAGCTTAATGTCCAAGTTTGCAGACAATACAAAGATTGGCAGGGTTGTTAAGGACACTAATGACAGTACGCTGCTGCAACAGGATCTAGAAAAGTTGAACAGATGGACTGAGAGGTGGCAAATGAAGTTTAACATTGGCAAATGTAAAGTACTACATATAGGAAGCAGCAACCCCAGAGTGACGTATCAACTCTGTGGTACTACACTGACAGTGGTAGAGAACGAAAAGGACCTAGGGATAATTGTGCAGGCAGATATGAAGTTTTCTGAGCAGTGCAGACGGTCTGCAAGAGTAGCTCGTAGTGTCTTGTCAATGATATACAGAAATTTTTCTAGCAGGGATAAGGAGGTGATTATCTCCTTATATAAGGCAATGGTCAGGCCACACCTTGAGTACTGTATACAGGTCTGGAGGCCTCATTTTAAGAAGGATGTAGAGGTGTTGGAATGAGTACAGAGAAGGGCAACAAGATTAGTGAATGGAACAAAGGCTTAAATTTTGCAAATTACAGTGTCTGGAGACTAGGCACCTGCGAGGTGATCTGATTGAGGCGTATAAAGCCTTGAATGGTTTGAGCATGCTCAATGCTGATGGAACTTTTCCTCTTGCTCAGAATAATCATTTGAGAGGGCATAAATTCAAATTGAGGAAAGACAGATGTAGGATAGATGTGCAGAAGTTTGTCTTTAGCCAGCTGGTGGTTGGTTGGTGGAACAGACTTCCATTCTTTGTTGTGGAAGTTGATAGCCTAAATAAATTTAAGGCTGAGCTGGACAGGTACTTGGAATGAACGGAGGGGTGAAATGGGAGCATGTTTTTTTTTTTGGCTGATGCTGCATAAGCTGGCTTTCGTGCATCATATGCCTCTACTAATGCTAATACTATTTGTTCAGCTACTTCAAATCTCTAACATCCAGTAAATGGCTCTACTTACTTATTTCTTTTTGCATATTTTTCAATATTTGATGAAGATTAAAAATAACACATGACAATGCACAGTTCAGCAAATGTTTTCTATTGTTGTCACTCGTGCTCTATTCTTATCAAGTACCATACAGCAGCAAATATCATACAAACTGTAGAGGGGTGAAATGGATAATGCAATAAGCCCAGGTCTCAACAAAAATTTCCGGTCAACACTGAGGAATGTAGTCTAGATCTATAGATAAAAGGGAGTTGTTGCAGATCACTATTAAACTGAGGACTCCAACCTCTGTTGAGCAACTCTACATGGTATTGGTTATGTTATAAATATATTTGTTAATATACTTGACATTGTGCAGAGAAAAAAGGGAGAGCACGCTCTGTTTAAAAAAAAAAAAAAAAAAAATGGCGATCATGGCCTGAGAGCTTGAATACAAATGTTTTATGAAATTATTTTAAGTGCCATTGTTTGTAAAGGCGCTTATATTAAATGCAAAGACAGCTAACTTATTATAATAGTCAAGCGAAACATAATTATGTCACGGTCATTGAAAAATTGTTTTATATTGTTAAAAGTTAGTTACTACAGTAATAACATCTGGAGGGATATAATAAACTAGGATATAATAAGGTTATAATTGCACTTACGATACTGATGGCTATTTTGTCGTCAAATAAAACTTGAGGCATTAGTGTTACTTCTAAGAAACAGCCAAAGAATCCTCTGCATGACTGTCAACCATGTGTACCAGGTGATAATTCACGAGAGTGCCACCATGTGCAGAGAAAATAGGGAGAGCTGCTCTGGTTAAAAAAAAAAAAAAAAAAAATAGTGATCATGGTCTGAGAGCTTGAATACAAATGTTTTATGAAGTTAGTTTAAGTTCCATCGTCTGTCATATTAAATGCAAAGGCAGCTAACTTATTATACTAGTAGCCAAACATAATTATGTCACTGCCGTTAAAAAAAATCTTTATATTTTTAAAGTTAGTTACTACAGTAATAACATATTTACATAAAATGCGAAATGTTGAATTAGTGATATTTGTTTTAAATTATACGATAAATAATTCTATTTATTAGGATCACCCGGAAAGTTATTTCATCTATCCACATATATTTTGTCTGTAAATTGAATGTGCTCTCTGGTCCATTTGCCTTCTTTGCTGGATGCAAAACCCCGGGTTCCAGGGGAAAACCTCATATCTATGCCTGAAACCGGAATAAAAGCCATGCATGTACTATGCATAAGCGCACTGAGTGGAACTTTTTTTTACCTATGCTACCCCCAAATAGCTACTAGGCCTCTCCTTTAATTAGGAGTCGAAAGCATGCCACAGGGAGTGTTTACTTAATTTCTTTCACAACTGTGAAAGAATGGAATAAAAAGCATTTGAGAACGAAACAGCAGAAACCGCAATTCATCAGGCTATGCACTGTTTTTCCAATCTCCCGTTTTCGAGTCTATATGTTCTAGAGCTTATTGTAACTAACTTCTTGTTTTTTGCTGACAGGAGTGTTCAGTGATGCCTTCTGTGACACCCCTCATCTGAATAGGTATGATGAATTTGTGCATTCTGAAATTACTTTTAGGTTACCACTTTTACTGGGTTGATATTTGATTGACTGTAGCTTTTCTGTTGCTTGGAAAATTTTATCAGCTTCGATTCATTTATAGTGTCAGCAAACTTCTGCAACTATAGGATGGTGGTTGGCTCAACATTATTAGGTTATTGGACCAATTTTGATAAAACCAGAACAGAGTCATACATATAATTTTTTTTTATTATGATTTTTATTTATTTATTTTTTTTCTTCTATTTTCTTTAGCCGGTACTCCAGACTGGGCAACTGTGGGTATGATTTGATTTTATTTATCCTTTTTTGTTATTTTATTTTATATTTACAATCACTACTTTATTTTTTTCTTACTTTTATTTATATTTTTTTTATTTTATTTTATTTATTTATTTTATTTTATTTATTTTAACCTTATTTAAACCTTATTTAACCTTATTTAAACCTTATTTTATTTATTACTTTGTATCCATATATATTTTTTATTATCTTATTTTTTTATTTTACTTTTTTTTAATATTGTTTTATTTATTTTTATTTTTTCTGCTCTTATCTACAATTTTTTTATTATCTTAGTTTATTTTACTTTCATTTTTTTTAATTAATTAATTTTTTTATAAAATTAATTTATTAAATTTTTTTTGTTATGATTTTATTTATTTTTTTCTCTATGCTGGTATCCTAAGTTTAGGTAGCTGTGGGTACGGGATTTGCTGGCACCCACTGGTATAGCACTACTTCCGGTGGGTGTGGGACTTCGCCATTTTCAGAGCAGACAAAGATTGTAATGGTCTATCTCCACTTGCCTAGGGACATATCTAGTTGTGGCCCACCTCCTCATGGTATAGATGGGCACTGGGCACACTTTCCAGGAGATTGCCTGCCCGGTGGCAAAGAGGCCAGAAGAACTAAACAACACACAATATATGCAAACATAACACTACATGTTTCTACACAATATAAAATTTTACACAGTTTTGTAACATCACAGAGTAACATGGCAGAGATTAATTAAATTCTGTTTACTAGACCTCAGTCATGAGTTCCTACAATGCAGAGAGGCAACAGCTTCAGACAAGCCAGTGGTTGCAGGTTTGTCCAAAAAGCATTCTGGACAAAGGGCTGGACCAGCATGGCCGTATAGAGAAGTACCACCTATACAGTACAGAAAACATGATGACAGTGCTAAGCTTGCCCCGGGACAACTGATGCAATAGCTATATTTGATATTATATACTTGGATCTTAGAAAGGCTTTTGATACTGTTGCACATGGAAGACTGCTGCACAAATTGGAGCAGTGTGGCATTGGAGGCAAGTTGCTGCTATGGATAAAGGGGTGGTTGAGGGGGAGAAGACAGAGAGTGGTAATCAATGGACACTGCTCATCGTGGACTAATGTTATTAGTGGAGTCCCTCAGGGTTCAGTATTGGGGCCTTTATTGTTTTCTGTATTTATAAATGATATTGATGATGGTATATCAGGCTTAATGTCCAAGTTTGCAGACGATACGAAGGTTGGCAGGGTTGTCAAGGACACTACTGACACTATGCTGCTGCAACAGGATTTGGAAAGGTTGAGCAGATGGGCTTCGAGGTGGCAAATGAAGTTTAACATTGACAAATGTAAAGTACTACATATGGGAAACAGCAACCCCAGAGCAACGTATCAACTCTGTGGTACTACACTGACAGTGGTAGAGAATGAAAGGGACCTGGGGGTGGTGGTGCAGGCAGATATGAAGTTCTCTGAGCAGTGCAGACGAGCTGCAAGAGTAGCTCATGGTGTATTGTCAATGATATATAGGAATTTTTCTAGCAGGGATAAGGAGGTGATTATTCCCTTGTATAAGGCAATGGTCAGGCCACACCTAGAGTACTGTATACAGGCCTGGAGGCCTCATTTCAGGAAGGATGTAGAGCTGCTGGAACGAGTACAGAGAAGGGCAACTAGATTGGTGAATGGGACAAAGGGGTTCTCTTACGAAGAAAGGCTTAAGTTTTGCAAATTACAGTGTCTGGAAACTAGGCACCAGCGGGGTGATCTGATAGAGGTGTACAAAGCCTTGAATGGTTTGAGCATGCTCAATGCTGATGGGATTCTTCCTCTAGCTCAGAAAAATCACCTGAGAGGGCATAAATTCAAATTGAGGAAAGACAGATGTAGGATAGATGTGCGGAAATTTGCCTTTAGCCAGCGGGTGGTTGGTGGGTGGAACAGACTTCCATCCCTTGTCGTGGAAGTTGATAGCCTAAATAAGTTTAAGGCTCAGCTGGACAGGTATTTCGAACGAACAGAGGGGTGAAGTGGAAGTGGTTATTTTTATTTATTTATGTTACCTTTTTTTTTTTTTTTTTTTTTGGCTGATGCTGCATAAGCTTGCTTTCTTGCATCAAATGCCTCTACTAATGCTAATGCTAATGCTAATGCTATAGGGGCTTACAGTAAAGCATAAAGACACACGTTTAGAATAGAATAGAATTAATAGGAAAGACAAAATTATTGACACCTGTAATTTAAATTAAATACACATAACTAGCGTGACTTGGCTATCACTAAATTCTAAAGATTAGCTAATGCATCAGAAACTGCAGTTCAATACATAAAGATCGGAGGTACCTGATGACATATGCGCTCCCCTATACTGTAAAGTCAGGGTGAGAGGAGAGAAAGGATGTAACATTGTGGTTATATTTAGTTCGGTGGAGATTCATTAGTATGAGTTTAGCTGCTTGTGACAGGAGAGCTTTGTTATGGGCTATTAAGACCGGGTCTATATTCAAACCACTGACAAAGAACAGTGCTGAATGAGAAGTGCCTTTCCATTAAACGGAGCCGAGTTACTAAAGTGGCTAGTGTTGTTGGTTTGCCTATTCCTGTATCCCCATGAAAAGGGTGGTCTTACCAGGAAAGGCTTCAGTTCTGCAACTTTACAGTGTCTGGAAACTAGACACCCACCATATGATCTGATTGAGGTGTTTTAGGCTTTGAATGGACTGAACAAGCTCACTGCTGATGAAATACTTCCTCTTGCTCAGATACACGATTTACATACATGAAGGGGCATAAATTTAAGTTGAAAAAAGATAGCTATATGATGTGTGAAAATTCGTTTTCAGTCAGAGAGTGATTGATTTTTGGAACAAACTTCCATCTGTTGTTGTGGGAATGGGTAGTTTGAAAAAGTTAAAGGAAATAAATTATTGCGGGAGATGTGGAAAGGTTTTTTTTTGTTGACGGTTTATAAGCTTTGTTTCTTGCATCATTTCCACTACTAATGCTAATAATACCTTCACAGTCACTTAAAAATCTGTCATCTTTCCAATGCTTGCAATGAATTTTGCACACACACACACATTATATATATGTGTGTGTGTGTGTAAAATTAAAAGTACAAGTGTGTGATGCTGTTGTTGAAGGAGCACCATTTCATGGATGGTTAGTGTACCTAATGAAATAGTAATGTTACATAAATTCATAACTGTCAATATTAATTAATTAATTTGTTTTTATTGAGGTTTATGTTTATTATGATTTTGTTTTCGATGTTAATTTGCATATTCAGTTGTTTAGATTTAGATTTGTTGATTGGCTGAGTCCTCTCTTAAATTTGCATTTCGTTCATATCACTTAATGGGCAGTGACCATGACAATGTTATGATTTCAAATTTTGTCTCTTCATTTCTTTAGATTCTGTTGTTTTAGGATCATATAGAGATATGCCATGTAGGGCAACTGGGTTCTTATGGTGCCCCCTAGGTCATAAACCAGTACTACTTCATTAATCAAAAATATTTTTGAACTTATCATAAATTGAAATTTTGAAGGCAAACAAATGAAAATTTAGAATTTTAAACTAAACACCTGTACAATTCCTGAACTCAGTTGATTAGTACAAAAACCAACAAACAACAAAATACAATTGGTCTTTGGCCTCTTGCCAGTTAAATTACAAACTTGTGTCATCCACTGGCTCAGGTTACCATCCCTTATGTTTGGAAGTACTTCTAGTGTTCTAGCTGTTGATACCTTCTAAAAACCTTCTCAATATACTCAGAGAATAACTTAAAGTTCTCCCAACTGATATAAGTGGAGCATGACATGAGAGTCCTGTGACCATTCCCAAAAAACCAGATGTTACCAAGTTGAACTGACTCAACCTGGACCTTAGACCATATTCAGTAAGAACAAAGCACATCCTAAGACCAAATTGCAACCGGAGGGGGTCTTATCTTTTTTTTTTTTTTTTTTTTTGGTAGTTGTTGGTGCATAGGCTTCCGTGGCCATAATGCACCTCCCAAGGTTTTTGCAGTACTCTGATCCAAGCCCGAGGCAGGAATCGAACCCACGACCTTTGGGTTGCCAGACAGGCACTTTACCCGCCCAGCTAGCCCGGTCAGCATCTTACCTTATAGTTCACAGTTGAAACAGAGAGGAAGAGAAAAGTTTCTCTTGGTAGATTTTTTCACAGCTCATCATTTGTCCTCCTCAGCTCAACTGCAACCAGCTGTTGGTCCAGAACTGCTCTGCCTACTGGGCAAGATTGAACATCCAATATTTCAGTAGAAATGGCTCTCCTTAAACCAAGCCAGCATGGATTGCCAAAAGGTTTTCCGGCAACTTCCCAGATGTAACCTGCACTGCGGGTCTCCTTTAGCAGAAGAGCCATACTTTTACATTACCGAAGATGAGTCACACTTTTCTTTTTATGGTTTGATTTTAATTTTGTTGTTGGTTATCATTCAGGTCTAGTAGCAAAATGGTAATAGCTAAGTATAATCTAGTGTTGCATTCATTTGGCACATTTAGTTCTGCAGTACAGCACTATTTTTTATTTATTCATATTTTGTTTTTCTTATTAAATTAATTTATTCTTTAATTTATTTATTGTATAATGTCATTTTCCTCCCCACACCAGATGGAAAAGGCCCTGTTCAAATCTCGTCAATGATGGTACTTTTATGCACCTTTTGTCACTCCTTGGCTGAGTTAGTTAACTGTTTGTGTTGTTTACCACTAGCTGTGGGGAGGGTGATGATTTTAGGAAATGTTCTACCCATAAGGGACCTTCAAGTTTCTTGGAAGGATAGGAAATCTAGGATTAAAAGTTTGGCTAAGAATTCTTTACTTATGTTAACACTAGAAGGAAAGTTTTGAACCACATTGGCCCACTAGTTATGAATGGCATAGTGATGATTCTGTTCAGGTTGCTGAAAAGCAAAATAAATATTTTTCATCTAGATTCATATGGGAACTTTTTTAGGGATAGCAATACGAGGTATACTGACTTATAAACTGGGGGATAAATGATTTTCTGAAGAAAGTGAAATTGTTGCAGCTAAGAGTAAACATCACACCTTAGGCTGATGGTGATGGAATCTATCCAGTAATATTAAAGGAAGCAACAAAAAAAAAAAAAAAAGGTACGCAAAACTGTAGCCATAATTATGAAAGCATCCTTGGATTCAGGGAGGTTACTATGGATAGCAGTTGTGCAAGCTTCTTAATTCACAAAAAAAGAGGATCATAGGATTAAGGGAGTAATTATAGATCTGCATGCTTCCCTGTTGTAGGGAAAATAATTGTCACTGGTAAAGTAATGCAAGACCATCTGGACAGGAATGCAGATATATAGCAGTCACAGAGTGGATTTGTGAAGAGACAATCTTGTCTGACCAAAATATTTAGATACTATGATGTAGTAACAAATGATCTGGAATCTGGATGCAAAAAATAATTTCTCCATTGTAACAGTTTTAGGGTTTTAGGAATATCAGCAACTAAGGCCATACTGCTCCATGTATACTGCCTGTAAATTACATGTTCTGAGGTCAATTTTCTGTTTGTTGGATGAAAAACTGAACCTTCCGGGAATGCTAACCTGAGACTAAGTCAGCCTCGTTGTGAAAAAGTCCATTAAAAATTCCTCTCATCATCGATGGCACTCGCCACTATTTGATGCTTATAATATTCATCACAAATACACAAGTAAAATTAAATTTTTTTTTCATTGAAATAGCATTAATTTTAGGGCATATTTTTGTAATTTTTTGCTATGCTTAGAGTAATGCTGAAGTTCCATGCAATTCATGTATCCACACTTACTCAGTAGTGTAAAAGCATTATTTTGTCATGCAATAAATTCACACAATATGCCATTATTACTACTATAAGTACTCAAATTGTGACAGTCCTTCATGAGTTTAGTTACCAACTTTTGAATAAATAATGCTTCCCCAGTAGAAAACACTACTGTAATTCTCAGTTTTGAGTGCCACACCGAAACAGTGCTAAATAAAACATTTTTTATTTTAGTGGTTATTTTTCTACATCAGTATTTCTTATTTGTCGGTGCATTCGTTAAAACTACTAGTTTTATTTCTATAACTGACATGTTTCTTTGGTTAGTCATTCTCTAATTCTTCAATAATAATAAATTAAGTTTGCTTCTGTTATTTTAATAAAGATGACAATAAAGCTTATGCAATATCAAGATAAATCAAAATTCTGGTTAAGAAATTGCATTTAAGATATTCTTATCTCTATGAAAAAGAAAGTTTTTCATGTATTTTCCAAATACTGTTTGAACTTAAAATGGTCACCTGATCTAATAGCACCATCTATACGAAAAGACCCCCCCCCCCCATCAGACACTACAAAACTATACCTTTTCACATTTTTCCCCTTTTTTTGTCTAAAAGAATTTTAGCTATTTTTTTTTTACTTAAAAAGCTTAATTTAATTACAGTACATAATCAGTGTATAAACACAGCATATAATTAAAAGAAAATTTATTTGTATTGTACAAAATCATGTGCATTATGCCCATCCAAAAAAAAAACCTACAAATCAACTTCCATTTTGCCTTGAAAATCAACACTTAATTATATATTCACCATATAAGTCTATTCCCTGTCACCTTTCACATATTTTGCATTATAGAAATATATAAATTAAGAACTTTCTACTTTTTAATTCAATCATTTCTGCATTTATTAACAGGTTACACTGCACAGAAATCTGTAAAGAACATAGGTAAGCACATAGATCACTCCATTATATAGAAGGCAATAAAATGACAGGCTTTATGAAAGTAAGCCATTTCTTGTTCCTGTTTAGTACTTGCTCATTGGCTTTTAAATAATGCCTCAATACAAGTTTTAATGTGGTTCACAAAAGACTAAACAATCAATTTTCTGGATTTCTGATCTACAAATCGATGAAATTGAATAAAATTATACATAAATGAATGTAGAGAATATTACTACATCAGAGAAAGTAAGAATGGGCTTTCTCAGTTTTTGTGTTTTTTGTTAAATTTTTAAAAATTTTCGTGTGACTGTTGGTGGTGGTTGTTGTTATTTTGGTTTTTAGGAGCATTAGCAACTAAGGCCATATTGCTCTGGGGATATGCGGTGGTCATTCCCTGACCTTTCCGCATCTTCCGTATTTGGTGGTCATGGGCTCGAACCCCAGTCTAATCAAGAAGCATGTGCTACGCACTGCTGCTCCAGCCCACCTGGCTATGGAGGCACCTGACCGTTGGTAATAATTTCATACTGGGCAGTCCAATTGGGACAAACATTAGACAAAATATAAGACTGAAAGACATTCAATCACCTCAGTAAGACCAATTAATGAATAAAAGAGAAGTACTTGGAAATGGACAATTCGAGTACCTCTGTTAAGTCTGTGTAATTTTTATATTAACTGTCTTTTATAAAAATTATTTTAATTTTTTATTGCAATAAATTATTTACTTCAGATTTTCTGAATAGCTAGCATATTAATTTGTGTAGCTGGCAATATTATGCACAGTAAATATGAATGTAACTCAGCTGTTGTCCAAGACTTTTTTCCCCACTCTCCTATTCCAAATTATGCAATATTTGAGTTACATAGCCAATGACACATCGGACAAAATATGTAGCACATTACAGAAAAAGGTTGGCAACCCTGGCTTACAGCATTAATCAAATGATCTCAAAGAATTACCAAAAAATAGTTTATTTTTTTGTGTTCATAAAAAAAGAAATTATTTTCTACTTAGGACCTTATTGTTCCAGTACAAAAGAGGCAGTCATATTTTCATTAAATCAGACAAAAATTCATTTTCTTAAATCTTCATATGTCCAAGTATCATCACACCACAAGTAATGTGAGAAAGCACATTCATAGAATGTTAACAAAAACTTGCTTTAAAAAGTGAAATGCAATTTTGTGATTTTATTTTTCGTAACCTTTGTTTATCAATGAAACAGTTAAAATGAGTGCCAACAAAAAATTACTCGTCATAACTTCAGTGCAAATAAATTAACTTCCTTATCTCACATGAAAAATGTGAAGGCTAAGCATGATGTACTAAGTGTTTTTTCAGATAACTGGACTTAGAAAATGCTTTACCACACATTGCACAAGGAAAAGGTTTCTCCTTGGTATGAACTAATAAATGCAGTTTTAGAGAGTAAGCTCGTTTAAATGCTTTGTCACATATATTGCATGAGAACCTTTTTTCCTCAGTATGAATTACTAAATGACTTCTTAGCATACGGACATTAGAAAATGCTCTGCCACATGTTTTGCAAGAAAAAGGCTTCTCCTGACTATGAACTGATAAATGGATTTTCATATCTGAAAACTGAGAAAATCTCTTCCCACATATCTCACAAGAGAAGGGCTTCTCTTGAGTGTGAACTAAAATGTGTCGCTTTAATGAGGATTTTCTTGAAAATTCTCTGCTACATATATTACAAACAAAGGGCTTCTCACCGGTATGAATTAATACATGATTTTTCAGATGAGGTGCAGTTGAAAATGGCCTACCACATATACTACAAATGAAAGCCTTCTTCCCAGAATGAACTAATAAGTGACTTTTCAAATTACTTGGCAATGCAAATGTTTTGCCACAAGTTTCACAACAGAATGGTTTCTCCCGAGTGTGAACTGAAATATGTAGCTTTAAGGAATATTTTCTAGAAAATGCTTTGTTACATATGTCACAAACAAAGGGCTTCTCACCAGTATGAATTAATAAATGAGTTTTCAATTCATAAGACCCTGAAAATGCCTTACCACATACATCACAAATGAATGACTTCACACCGGAATGAATTAATAAGTGGCTTTTCAAAGAAGATGCCAATGAAAATGTCTTGCCGCACGTTTCACAACAAAATCGCTTCTCCTTAGTGTGACACAACAAATGAACTTTTAAAACATTCGAGCTTTTAAATGTTTTCCCACAGGAGGCACAAGGAAAGGGTTTCTCCTTGGTGTGCACTAATAAATGTTTTCTTTTTTGCTCTGGCCATTTAAATTTCTTATTACATATTTTGCATGAATATCTTTTTTCCTCAGAATGTGCTACTAAGTGTTTTTTTAGATAACTTGCACGTGAAAATGCTTTCCCACAGGTTTCACATGAAAAATGCTTCTCTTGACTATGAATTAATAAATGCCTTCTCACATAAGCTGGTTGGAGAAATGATCTGCCACAAATTTCACAAGAATAATGCTTCTCCTGGGTGTGAATTGAAACATGTTTCTTTAGACACCACTGTGTTTTAAATGCCACACCACATGTTTCACAAGAAAAAGGCTTATTCTGAGTATGAACTAAAAGGTGCACTTTCAGACGAGCTGATGTTGCAAATGCCTTACCACACCTGTCACAAGAAAATGCTTTATTCTCACACTTGGTAATCCACTGTTCCTCAACTGGAATTAAATCAGCAACTGTCGTTGTGTTGATGGAAATCAGTGGTATCAAATGGTTCTCAGATTCTATTGTTTGCTGTGCAAAGGAAATGTTTTGTAAGGAGAAAGGTGTTTCTTCTTGAAAAATACTAACACTCCCTAATTCCTTATTAGACATTCTAAATATTTCAATCTGAACTGCAGATCATTCCAAATGGTGTTCTTTAGTACTTGATGTTTATTTGTTTCATTTAATTTCTGGCTATAAAAACAATTTAATCCTCTTGTAGGTTCTGAAAAGAAAACGAGAGTGGTAAAAAATGAAGAATAATAACAAGGGAATAAATGTACCTTATTTATTTAGTTATAATGTATATACCTATTGGATTTAATTGATACAATCACACATTAGAAACTTTTTTTTTTTTTTATCATAATGACACCGTGACAACGCACACTGTATACCAAAACCGGTGAATTATGTATTTGTCGGATGGCCAACCTATGCCAGCAAGCTTGTTCAAACTTGTCGGTTTTCATTTCACCATTCAGAAGCTGTAAAAAAAATTGACGTTAAAGCTTTTTGTATTCACCACTAAAATTTAAACCTTCTGTAACTTGTGTGTGGCAATTAAGAGGTTCTTTGTTTTTTTGTAGTCATTTCTCCAAATTTGGGAGCAAGATATCACTTTACCACTGAATATTAATATTTAATAGTAATTAGCAATTACTCTAAATGTGAGTGACCGTTTTTAAAAATGAAATATGTAATCAGTGCTGGATGTCATTTTTTTTTTTTTTTTTTTATGAAAATGCCAAACACAAGAGGTATTAGAACTTAAAGTACTTAGTACTGTGCTTGGGATGGAGGTTGAGAAGATGAAAGAAAATATTCGTTGACATTAGACTTGAACTTCTGTGGACCAATTTTCAGAAAATACGTATGAAGGAAGGTTGTTCCAGAAAATGTCAGTAGAATGAATAAACGAGAAAGATGAAAAGTTGGTTCTGTGAGTTTGAAGTTGGACAGCATATGGATGTTGGCTGGTGGCGGCACATGTTCGGACTGTTTTGAAAGAGAGAGTGGGAATTATAGAAGCCAATTCAGAAGAACAGTGCCCATGAAAGCATCTGTAGAAAAGGCATGCAGCAGAAACAGTACATCTACGAGACAGTGAGTGGAGAGACTGTTAGAGATGAGTCATTAATTAACCTAACTGCCCTCTTCTGATTGGAATCTAGAAGCCTGAGAGAGGTTTTGGGAGCAGTTCCCCGTTTTGGGAACAATATTCCATGGTAGGCAGATTTGCGATTTGTACAGAGTGAACAGCTGTTTGGAACAAAAGTAATGCCGAGAGTGAAAGAGAAATCAAAGTTTTTTAGATGCAGAGGAAGCAATATTTGTAATGTGCTTGTGCCAAGAGAGATTAGAAGTCAGGGTAATCCCCAAAAGAGATATACAAGTTGAGTATCCCTTATCCGAAATGCTTGGGACCAGATTTTGGAATATTTGCATATACAGGCAGTTCCTGCTTTACGAGTTCCCAGGTTTGAGTTTTTTTTTCCAAGTATCAAGTTTCAACAAAATCGAAAATATGAACCTTAACTGCAAAAAATGAATGTTAAACATTCATAAATACCGCATTTCAAACCACGCTCGTAGCTATATGATACAGTGTACCCCTGCTTTACGATATTAATCCGTTCCAGAGACACCATCGTATCATGAAAATATCGTAATGTGAACCCAATAACACATTGTTTTTTAGTTGTTTGTTCCAAGACCTCGGAAGTTGAAATTTTCGCTATATAACTCTCTGAAAGGTCGTTTTTATAGCGTAAATTGTATTAGTTACCAATTCAAATCATTAAAACGCACTACACTTTCATTGTTATCATATGTTCCGTTATAAGAACCAATTTTGAACACCTTTATGATATTTTTCAAAAACACATTTCTGGAGGTTACTACCATAAAACAAAAACAATTTGCACTCTCCAGTTTATTGGGCTTTTCTGTTACTGCAAGCAATTATAAATGGGTAGTAAACTCAATGTTATTGCATTTGCGAAAATGCCAGTAGCTGGAATTGTGTGGTTTTTAACGTCATTATGGTGAAACGTGTTTACCCTTTACTGAAATCTTCAATCGTATAAAAAGCATAAATAAATTTTCAGAATCTTCTTTTTTTTTTCTTCTTCTTCTTCATTCCCCCTTTTTTAAAGCTTCGTAAACTTGTTACTCTGCACAAATCGTGTTAGTTGCAATTTGTGTTCTGTTAATTAAAAAATGCTTATGCATGTTATTGAAATTTATAAAGAAAAGAGATAATTTCCAAGAAGATTTTAAATCAATTTCTGAGGTGTTGGCAATCATTGAAGAAGATGCAAATATGGAAAGAACTGCAAAAGTGAAAAGAGAGGTTTATGACTGTCTAGCATGCTACAGTGAGATTTTTGAAAAAAAAAAAGAAAAAAAAAGAAGAATCTAACTGTGCAATCTTCTATAAAAACATTTTAAAAAACTAGAAAACTCAGCTGTTTCTTCATTATCAGATGACCTTCCATCTACCTCATCTGCACCTAGTGTCACTTATGTGGAAAATATTGAACTCTGATGAAGATATTGCAATTAAAAGTTGAATACATATGTATGTCAGTACATATATTATGTTAGTACTCATTTTATTTATTTCTATTTTGTAACTCTAAGATAAAAACAAGGTATCATACTTGTTAATTAAAATTAACAAGTATGATATCTTATTTTTTATTCTTTTTTATTTTATTTCACATTACGTATCGTATACGATAAACCATAACACATACATACATTATAATAAACCATATTGTACAGACCATTGAACATTTAGTACATGGCTTTAATGCTTTAAAATGGCTGCTAATTTATATGATACATATCGTAAAAGCTCAGGAATGCAAGATACACATACTGAACAAAAAGTATAATGAACATCATCTTGGAACGGAACTTGTTCATAAACCGAGAGTTGCCTATACAGGTAGTTCTCGACTTTACGAGTTAATTCGTTCCTAGCGCGTTTTTGTAAAGCGAAAACTCGTAAAGCAGGAATTTATTTCCCATAGACATAAGGTTAAAAATAGGGGTTATGTTCTCAACAATGAAATTAGTTAGTAATTAGTTTATGTTTAAACAATGATTGATTTATCAAAAGAAATGAAAACATAGCCTCTAAAATCAAGCAAATTATAATAATAGAGAAATTATTTAAGATTTACAAATGTAAGAATTTCCATTCTTCATCATCAACGACTAAATGCACACCAGTTGACCACTCATTATTGGCTCGGCACTCACTGGTTTGTTGCACAAGGAGTAGTCTTTTTCAGAAATGTTTCAAGAGGCGTTTGTTTCCAAGATAATCTTCTCTTTGAATTATAAATTCCACGATTGCATGCATAAGCATTTTTTAATGGCACACACGAATTGCAACTAACATGATTCACACAGAGTAACAAGTTTGTGAAGCTTAAAAAAAAGGAACGAAGAGAAGATTCTGAAAATTTATTTATGTTTTTCATACGATTGAAAATTTCAGTAAAGGGGAAACACATTTCACTATAATAACGTAAAAAACCACACAATTCCAGCTATCGGTATTTTCACAAATGCAAGATCGAGTCTACTACCCGTTTATAATTGCTTGCAGTAACAGAAAAGCCCAATAAACTGGAAAGTGCAAATTGTTTTTATTGTTTTATGGTCGTGACCTCCAGAAATGTGCTTTAGAAAAATATCACAAAGGCGTTCAAAATTGATTCTTAAAATGGAACATATGATAACAATGAAAATGTAGTGCATTTTAATGATTTCAATTGGTAACTAATACAATTTACAAACCACGCTCACGACCTTTTATATGGGCTTAAGGTCATACTCATGACCTTAAAAATGACATTTTATAGAGATAAATAGCTTAGTTATACAGAGAAAATTTCTACTTCCGAGATCTTGAAACAAATTACCAAAAAAACAATGTGTTACTGAGTTCACATTACGATATTTTAACGATACGATGGTGTCTCTGGAACTGATTAATATCGTAAAGCAGGGTACAATGCATTGTATAGCTATGCACGTGGTTTGGAATGCTGTATTTATGAATGTTTAACATTCATTTTTTTGCAATTAATGTTCATATTTTCGATTCTGTTGATACTTGATACTTGGGGAAAAAAACTTGTAAAGCGAGAACTGCCTGTAAATAGAAATGAATTATAGCATATTGACTGCTAAAAGAGATTTGGTATTGGATATAATGAAGTGCTTAAACTCCTTTCACAACTTTGCAGCCATGTCTGAGGGAAGTTTTTTTTTTTTTTTTTATTGGATACACATTTGACGCTGGAAGACCAACTGAACCGAATTTTGAACAAACTAAGAGTATACAACTTGCTTCTTATCTAAATGGTAGTCAAGGATTCTGTATTCTTGCGAGAGCTAAACACGCCACCTTCTATCATTAAACACTCCCACCTGTTAAAACCTGATGGTTTCTTACATCCTTAGCCAAAGACACTTTACTATTGAATCCTCTGAATCTGCAGAGGATTCAATCCTAAATTAATTACCTTATTACAACAATAGTGTTTAGCAAACTCTCAGCATTTAAATGCACTCTTTTTTAGTGATATGGCAAAATACTCTTTCTAACACACTTTGCATATTTCCAAAACTCTTCTAGGGTTATTTATCTTCTTTAAAAATAATATTTCTTGATAGTACTAAACTTCACTGAGGTTCCTGCTATGATATTAATATCTGCAGTTGTTGTTAAAGATGTTAAATATATTTAAACATACTCAACTGAGTATTGACTCTCCCTCTTTGCATCACATAATACTACATGTGTACTCTGTCAAATAATTAATAAAACAGAGCATGGAGGGCAGAGGATAAGTAGCAAGGAAGGGAAAGAGAATATGGCAGTGATAGGTTATAGTTTCAATTTGTCTCTCTTATAATTTGAAGTTTGGATATTTATTTTAATGCTATTTGGAAGATATAGTTGGTGAAGATGTTTATTTTATGTTCAGTTCCAACAAGTCACAAAGAGGCAGTCGCTGTCCTTTAATGGAAATTAAGTCAGTGGGTCATGTTTTGCATTGCTTAATCTTAATAGTGAATATGCAGCCTTCTAGGTCATTTTTTTGCACTTCAATTGGATATTTCAAAGGTGGGTGCCAATTTAGAAAAATAGTTTTCTTTTCCTGCTTCAATAGAGGTCTTTACCTTCATTCAGGATAACAGATAAGAGGTTAAGTTTTTCTTCAGAAATCAAATATGACAGCACTGTAAGTACTAATGTACATACTTCATCAAATAGTGGTGGCCCACAGCTAGAAAGGCCTTATCACTGAAAAAGTACTATCTTTTAAGTTTAAAAGAGGATTAATTTAGAATTGAAATTTAAAAGTTTTGAATCTTCGAACCTGTGAATGCTTCAGATTATCCACGAAAACAGCTTGTAACGTATACCTAAAGTTACAAATACTTTTATAAACACTTAAATATTGTGGGGGGGGGGAGAAACAGTTCCTGAAAAGGAATGATTTTTTCCCTTATGTAGTTTAAGCTGACTGCTATGAACACATCTCCTACACTACTATTTGGGCACACATGCAATCTTTGTTTAAGTCACATTTTTCTTGTGGTATAGGCCTGAGCTCTGTATAGTATTTCCATATATGTAAAGGGAAAGGAAAGAAATTGTTTGTATCATAAATATTGTTATTTGGACTGAGAATTTTCTGTTCTTTCACCTACCTCCTTTTGAGATTCATATTTCCTTACTGCAGTGGTTGATTAAACATTTAAGAAAAATACACATATCCTGTTCTTCTAACACTTGTATGAACAATCTTGTTAAACATAACGAAACAGGCCTACGCGCTCTGGATTCATTGAGGAATTTATTGTAGCTTAAACACAGAGCGTACAGATAAAGCAGAAATATATGAGCTTTCGGCTATATGGTAGCCTTCATCAGAATTAAAATACATGAATGGCAGTTGGAATGAAGATGTGCACTGCCAGGTGCGTGAGACGCGAGGTTTAATTGTTTGTTGACGTCTGTGGCTGTGACGCATGATGACGTGGCCAGCGCTTGTCCAATGACAGAACTACTGACTCTGTGATCGGGTTGACTTGGCAACCACTGTTCCTGTTTAAGGATTTATCCGAAGATTTTATATTTAACGATTCCAACCAGGTACGCTTTAGGTAATGGTGGGATCTGTCTACCACCACGACATCGCGGTGTGGGTCGATGTCGTGGTGGGTTGTCCAGACATGTTCGGCGATAGCTGAGTGTTCTATATCCGCTAAACGGATCGCTCTTTTGTGCTCCGAGAGACGTTTCTCGAGTCGACGTCCAGTCTCTTCGAAGTAGCAGCTAGTGCAGTCACGGCAAGAGATGCGGTAGACGTCTACCGCATCTCTTGCCGTGACTGCACTAGCTGCTACTTTGGAGAGACTGGACGTCGACTCGAGAAACGTCTCTCGGAGCACAAAAGAGCGATCCGTTTAGCGGATATAGAACACTCAGCTATCGCCGAACATGTCTGGACAACCCACCACGACATCGACCCACACCGCGATGTCGTGGTGGTAGACAGATCCCACCATTACCTAAAGCGTACCTGGTTGGAATCGTTAAATATAAAATCTTCGGATAAATCCTTAAACAGGAACAGTGGTTGCCAAGTCAACCCGATCACAGAGTCAGTAGTTCTGTCATTGGACAAGCGCTGGCCACGTCATCATGCGTCACAGCCACAGACGTCAACAAACAATTAAACCTCGCGTCTCACGCACCTGGCAGTGCACATCTTCATTCCAACTGCCATTCATGTATTTTAATTCTGATGAAGGCTACCATATAGCCGAAAGCTCATATATTTCTGCTTTATCTGTACGCTCTGTGTTTAAGCTACAATAAATTCCTCAATCTTGTTAAACCTTCCTGTCATACTCAACATGCACTTGATGCCTCCCATATTCTTCTGACAGAAGGATGTTACAATAATTGTGAACATTCATGATGACAAGAAAGCTCCAGTTGAGGAGATTTCTTCAATTGATCTAAAAACCTCTTCCCTCATTCTGTGGAATCTTTTTAACAATTTGGTATTCCATGGAATTTTTTTTTTTTTTTTCTGCTTGAAAGTTGCTCATATCTGCCAGTTCCTAAAAAGCGCATGCAACAAATCCTACCCTTCAATTTATTTACCATCTGCACTACTTCTATGCATTCCAAAGTAATGGAGAAATTAATAAAATGTCAACTCTTAAGCACCAGAAAACTTCTTCCACTGATCAATAATCACCAGTATGGATTTCATCATTGTCCAATCCACTGGCTTATGTTACCCATCTTTGAACAAATATGATGGAAAAATATGGTGAAACCCAAACAGTGACAACTGACATTTCCAAGGGTTTGAATGTGTTTAGCATGATTTTCATTAAATGAGACAAAAATTCATTTTCTTAAATCTTGATGAAGTCCAAGTATCATCACACCACAAGTAATGTGAGGAAGCATATTCACAGAATGTTAACACAAACTTGCTTTAAAAAAGAAGAAACACAATTTTGCAATTTTATTTTTCGGAACCTTTATTTATCAATGAAACAAGTTTAAATGAGTACCAACAAAAAACGACTTTCACGATAACTTCAGTAAATTAACTTCCTTGTGTCAGATGAAAAATGTGAAGGCTAAGCATGATGTAATAAGTGTTTTTTTTCCGATAACTGGACTTAGAAAATGCTTTACCACACATTCCACAAGAAAAGGTTTCCCCTTGGTATGAACTAATAAATGCATTTTTAAAGAGTATGTTTGGTGAAATGTTTTGTCACATATATTGCATATATATTATTGAAATTGCATAAATTCATATTATTTATTACTTATGAAGTCATAAATACTAATATTAACCACTATAATAAATAGTTATTTCTAAAAACATAGAGTATATTATTAGATTAAAAATATTAAATTCAAAATGCATGAACCCAGTTTATATGAAATGAAGTTTCGGCATTGTGCAGAATTCAATTTTCAGTCCTGGGTTTACATTTAAAATGTAAACCCAGGAGTTTAATGTTTACATTAAACCCATAGCTGGAAATTTAACCCCATTTAAAAACAGGTAGTCCTATTTGTTCAACTATTTTATGTCTCTTATATCCAGTAAATGGCTATACTTATTTCTTTGGGCATTTTTTTGCAATATTTTATTACAAAATAAAACATTACAAAAAATATTTTATTTTTTGTAATGTTTTTCTTGTAATGCATACTTTTTCGATTGTTATCACTCACGTATTATTATTATCAAGATCAACACAGCTGCAAATATAAAAAAAAAACTTCCGTTTGCACCAAGTGCCATGTGGACTTGCAAAACGTCAAAGGTGTGGACTCCACATCAAATCCATTGACAAATGTTCGATTTTGTCCACAGACACTAACTTTAAGCCATAGCAGTTAATTGTTGGTTTGTCCATTACATTTCTTGTATATGTTGGAGCACAAAGGTGGTTTTGAAACATACCCACTAAGGGGAATGGGGGGGGACAATTGAATAAAGCACTGTTTGTTGTTTGTTATTTGGTTTTTAGGAGCATTAGCAACTAAAGCCATATTGCTCCGGGAAATGCGATGGTCATTCCCTGACCTTTCTGCATCCTCCGTATTTGGTGGTGACAGGCTCGAACCCCGGTCTAATCAAGAAGCGTGTGCTACGCACTGCTGCTCCTTCCCACCTGGCTACAGAGGCGCCTGAATAAAGCACTGAGCCCATGTCTCACAAAAACTGCTAGTCTAGATCTATTGATAAAAAGGCAGTGGTTACAGATAAAAACCACTCATATACAATAATTTTAACCCCGGGGCTCACATCTGGTGAGTATGGGCTTGGCACACCCAGGGTCCTGAGTTGGATATCATCATTCTTCTGACTTGTTTTGTTTTTTTTTTTTTTCTCTCTCTCTCTCTCTCTCTCTCTCTCTCTCTCGGGGTAACTCAGAAATTATTTTTATTTATTTATTTTTCTTTTTGGCTGGTGCAGCAAAAGCCTCAGGCTTCCTTGCACCATATGACTAATAATAATAAAGTAATACATAGCATATTAACTGAGGGGCTCACATCTGGTGAGTATGGGCTTGCACACCCAGGGTCCTGTGCTGGATATCATCATTCTTCTCTTTCTTGGTGATTCCCTTCTACTTTTGACTGACTGACTGACTCTCTCTCTCTCTCTCTCTCTCTCTCTCTCTCTCAGGGTAACTCGGGGAATTTTTTTTTTTTTTTGCTGGTACAGCATAAGCCTCAGGCTTTCTTGCACCATGTGGCTAATAATAATAATAAACCCCGGGGCTCACATCTGGTGAGTATGGGCTTAGCACACCCAGGGTCCTGAGCTGGATATCATCATTCTTCTCTTTCTTGGTGATTCCCTTCTACTTCTCTCTCTCTCTCTCTCTCTGGGTAATTCAGAATTTTTTTTTTTTTTTTTTGCCTGGTGCAGCATAAGCCTTAGGCTTCCTTGCACCATATGGTTAATAATAATAATAAAAGTAAAGTTCCCGCTGCACGATGAAAACCCGAATTCAACCCAATCGGTCAGACTGAGATCCTCTGCTGAAGTTTTTGTTCAGAAATTCAATACTGTGCAATGACTCAGCATGGTACTGGTTATGATATAAAGCTATTTTCTAATGAAAATAAGATTACAATTGCACTTACAATATGACTAATGCTCTGGTGTTACTTCTAATAAAGAGTAATATGCTAAAAACTCATTTCACGACTATCAACCGTAAGCAACAAGTGCTAATTCTCGAGAGCGCCACCCTGCGCAGAGAATGCTCTCTCTCTCTTTTTTTTTTTTTTCTTAAAAAAAAAAATAATAAATAAATAAATAAAATTCCGTTTATTAGCTCTCGGTCACTCGTTCCTACAATGCAGAAAGACAACAGCTCTAGACAAGCCAGTGATTGCAGGTTTATTCAACAGGCATCCTGGACAAAGTGCCGGACCAGCGTGGCCATGTGCCATCAATATAGTACAAAAAACATGCTGACAATGCTGAGCTTGCCCGGAGAAAACTAATGCAACAGCTATAGGAGCTTACAGTAAAGCATAAAAACACATACAATTAGAATACTGTATAGTACAATAAATAGGAGAGGCAAAATTTTTGACATGTAGTTGACATTAAGTGCACACAACTGCGTGACTTCGCCATCACCAAATTCTCGAGATCAGCTAATGCATGAGAACTGCAATTCAAGAAAACATAAAATACCGGAGTCATCTGATGAGTGGAAGGTGTGTGTGGTCCCCTAGATATCTAGGCCGTAAAGTCGGGATGAATGGAGCGGAAGGATATAACATTCTGGTTATATTTATTTCTGTGAAGAATCATTAGTATGCGTTTAGCCGCTTGTGACAGGAAAGCTCTGTTTTGGGCTATTAAGACCAGGTCTATATTCAAACCGTTGACAAAGAGCAGAGCGTTAAATGGGAAGTGCCTTGCGATTAAACGGAATCGGTTTAGTAAAGGGACTAGAGTTGGTTTGGATCTTGGTGCTTTCCTGGGTTTTCTCCAAGCTATAACTTCCCAAATTTATGGGCAATCAATGTCCACGTTGTACAGGTTTATAAAGAAAGAAAGCTTGTTGTACCAAATTCAATGTAAAAAGTCGAAGTAGTTTAGGCAGTCAACCATAAAAGTTCGGAAAGAGACAGGTTCATAGCTGGACTTGAACAAAGTCCATTTAAGAAACCAGTACTCAAGGGAAGAGATCTTTTTGAAATTTGCATTGGCCACGCCAGCCCAGACAGGTGAAGCATAGAGAATTTTTGGCTTGATTTATATGGGCACTCTGCCCATAAATAATATGGGCAGAGTGTATATGTTAGGATTTGTTTTATCATATACACTCTGCCCAGTGGTGAGCTGTGAATATTTTAACAATGGGCTCGCAGTTTTTTCGACTTTCTACCAAGTAAATTTGGTCGGTCACGGAAATGACGTCATCCGCGGCTTCCACTAGAGGCGCTTCGCACGCTCGCACTACTACTAGTGTGATTAGAGCGCGTGACGCATGTTTCGTGACTGTATGAAATCTTGAGTCAGTGGCGGATTAAGAGGGGTAGACAGTGCGACTTATTATCCCCTTAACCATGCGTATAAGTGAATGTGTAAAACGTTCCTAGGTCTATATATAAAAAAAAAAACTTAAAAAAACCTGGTCGTCATGCTTCGCCGTTACGATGGTAACTGGATATGATAGTGTCTGGAGTTCTAACTTTTTAGAATTTTTGAATACTATGACGTCGCAATCATGCTTCCTGAAGTTACTACTGCAGTAAGTATGATTGCAACAAGACAAATATTTGTCAACAATTTCTTTTTTCGTCTCGCATTTTCGTTACATTCCATTGTTAGGTGCCCCTAACAGCTGCGTATGTCGCTTCAACTACAAGGTCGGTACATCAATCGGTGCTATTTTACAGAGCTATTTAGATATGTTGCACTTGCACTCGCAAGTATACATCTCTTACTTTAGTTATCATAAATCCATTGTATCTTGTCTTCCAGAAATTATGAAAATCTGTGAATGATCAATAAAATATTTACAATAAGAAAGCTCTTTTATTTCGTAATCGATATATACAAATCAAAATACTGTACCTAAAAGAAATGCGAAGGATGTTTCGCACAAACCATCTACTGCACATGCTCGATACATGCGCAACTTTTTTATTCGTCTTTTTTTTTTAACAACTAGGGAAATATAATGGATACCAGTAGCGTAGCTACCCTTTTTCGGGCCCGGAGGCAAAGATCATTTTCGGGCCCCTACTTAATTAATGAAAATTGTAAAAACAGGAGACAGCCAAAGACGCCGGGCCCGGAGACAATTGCCTTTCCTGCCTACATGGTAGCTACGCCACTGATGGAAAACTTTTTTCATGATAAAATTTTAATATTGAGAATAAAAAATAACATGAAATATTTCCCATATCACAAATTACATAAAAACTATCACAAAACATTTCACAATATAAAAACAAATATTACATAAAAAACAAACACTAGAAAAAGTACACGAAAATCACAGATTACATGAAAAAAAATATTTCACAAATATTCAAGAAAAATTTATTCTAAAAATTGCCAGTTTACTTCTTTATTAATATTTGTTGTCGATCTTCTTGCTTTGCTCAATAGCTGAGCGATGATTACAGAGGTATGATTTGACGTAACGATCCAGATCAAATTGGAGCAATGGTTTTCCATTTAGATAAGAGGTATGGTCATCATAATCTGCAATGTGTTTAATTGTCACTATATTATTCATTACGCTGAAAGCTCACTCAGTTTCAGCACTGCTAATCTCAATGGTTTCAAAGATATTTTCTAGCTTTCTTAATTGAAAAGGTAATTTCACTCGATTTTAAAGATAAACTGTCTTCGACAAAATCTCTAAAATCATTAATTTTTATTTCAAAATTTATCAGAAAACAAATTTCTTATTCGGTTTTCACCCTCTTGCCACCGAGACGAGTGTTCTTTCACATTCCACGATTTCGGGTAGCATATGTTTAAAATTTCTTTCAATGGTATCATTATTTTCTTTATTTAATTTAAAATTGCCCTGTTGCATTAATAACTTATCGTTTAAGGATAACACAATGCATTTAATAACTTGTCACGAGGTAATTTTTTTTTACTTTCGATTTTGATTCCTCCAAATTCTTTCCACTTCAACATGCTCTCAATTTTAGCTTCAGAATTTTTCAAATTAGCAATAGCACTGATAGTTCGAATAATTAATTTATATGCTTTTACCATTGTGATTCTGTAAAGCTTCTGAAAGGTAAGAGAGCTCCCGCAGGATGTCGACCATTACGGCTAAATTGTTAAGATTGTGAAACGGTAATCCCTTTCACCCTTAATTCGCACTTTCTAATTATCTAAATTGCCTAAAGGCCAGAGGTGAGAACAATGCATACAAAGTTCTCTCCTAATACGTTCGTTACATGGAAATTTTCTTCGTTCAACAGAAACTATTTTAAATGTAATTACCAAGGGGGAATAAAAAAAAAATTCGCTATAAAGAAGTTCATTAAACAGAGGTCCGACTAATTAGATCAAAAAAGAAGCAATTTTAAAATGCTGGGAATGGGCCCCCTCGCCCCATCGTAGTTTCGGCTCTGGATATTCACTAATTGCATTCAGGATTTCATTTTTAAAATAAATGATAGTCTCAACAATGGGCTCGCAAATTTAAAAAAATATATAACAATGGGCTCTCGCGAGCCCACTATAGCTTATGATAGGATTTGTTTTTGAAGTCTGCTATCAGGACCCTTTCTTTGAGGAGGTTAGCAAAAAGATTCAATAGTTTCAGGAGAGAGTGTGTGGAGACCGCATCGAACGCAGAGCTGATGTCTGTGTAAATTATATCGATTGGAATTTTAGAATCGAGAGCCTTAAGAATTATTTGGTTTGTTGCGAGGAGGTTGGTCGATGTGAATCTTCCGATAATTCCGTAGTAAATTTGGTTATGATGTATTGGGAAGAGTTGCTTCCTCATGGTTGGTAGCATATATATTTCTAAGAATTTTAGTACAGAGGATGAGATTGATATTGGCCTGATGTCTTTGTTGCTTTTGATGTTTTTGCATTTTGTAGTAAATTTTGTAGTAAACCCATTCGGGGGAGTGGGTGTTATTTATGGCCTGATTGAAAAAGAAGACCGGTCTACAATGTAGATACTAGCGATTGTGATCATGAAGATCAGTATATTGTAGTGTCCGCGGTACCTTTAGAAGATTTTTAATTGCGTTTTTTATTGCCTCTTTCGAGACAATACTGCTTAATTTATTGATGCATGGCATGCAGTCTTTAAATTCTGGGCAGGGATTTGTTTTGCTGTTGAAATGAGTTGTCTTTTCCAACCAGCAGTTGAAGTTGAAATCTGACAATAGTGGATGGGATATTTGGGGGTATATTGTTGAGTTTTTCTTAATCGATTAGCTGTAAATAGTTGGATTTCTTTCCTCTTCAGTTTGTTAAACTTATTAGGGTAAGCTAAGAAATTTAGATAATCGTTTTCCGAGTTAGATATTTAAAAGTTCCTGAAAGACTTTTACTTTAATTTGAAGTTGTGGTGTCCACCAAACATTTGAGTTGAAGAAAGAGAGGCGATTTTTGAGATTAAGGCTAACCAAGTCGAGAACGTGTATGCCAATTTTTTAGGACGGTTAACTAAACTGTCCCAGGGGTATGGACTTAGCAGCTCTAGACAGATGTGCTTTTTTAAATGTTTCAGCTTAAATGATTTCTTTTTGTAGACTGGATACTTTTCGCTCTGGGATGAGATGTTGAAGGACAGTATTTTTGAAATTGGATCATGGTCAAACTGACAGTGGAAGTTCGGAAGACATAGTAGCGTTAAGAGATTTGGTCGATAATAAATGGCGACCGCGCTCTGAGAACTTAGAATGCAAAGGTTTTATGAAGTTAATTTAAGTTCAATCGCTTGTAAAAGGCGATTATGGCTGGTGCAAGGAAGCCTGAGGCTTCCTTGGACCAGCCAAAAATTTTTTGTTAGGGATATAGTGCAGCATATGGCTGACAACAACAATAATAATTCGACTGCTGGTCAAAGGCCTCCCCCGACTTTCTCCATTCATCTCGGTTCAATGCTAGTTTTGTCCAAGTGGGGCCCAAAAGAGATGTTATGAAGGTATGGACGACTTATGTGTGCTAAAGAAAATAAATGTTTGAAGGGAATGACTGTTGCCTTTCAGAGATTAGTTAGGGAAAAACTCTTTCCAAAGAACATTGAGCAAGAAATATGTTTTTTTGTTGTTGCTGTTTTGTTTCTTTTATATATAACAAAAGTAGTCTCTAATTCTGTAGCTAGATGCTGAAAAAAGCATATATATACAAGGAAATAGTTCAAGAATTAGCAGTAAAGATTTCTCACTTATGACGTATTTTGAACATGAATGTACATAGATCAAAGGTCGAAGAATATAACCTTCTGGTGAATCCATGTCGGAAACGGCTAGTCTTGTCGGTTGCTCACAGCCCACTGTGGAAAAATGTGAAAAGCATGGTGTCGAATGGGCCAAACCACTTTCTACCAGCAGAACTGTAAGGGATTATGCAAGGTGGATTCGTGATAAGCAAAGGACGCAACACGTACTGGCTCTGTGGCAAGTCACTATGAGAATAGTTGACATCGCAATACAATGAGGAATGCAAGCAAGAATTAAGTCCCAAATAACGATGCACCGCACACTCAGATATATGGGATTCCACAGCTGACAACCAAAGACCTCTCCTCGCCGCTGATCATTGTTGACAGCGAATGCTGTCGAGTCAACAAAACGATGGTTGGTGACTGGAAATGAGTATGCTGGTTGGATGAGTCCGAATACCTGGTGCAACCCGCCGATGGACGCTCACGTGTGATGCAAAAAACATGAGTCCATGCACCCATCATGCACGGTGCCCAGTATCCAACAGATGACGACGGTTGTTTAGCCTGGGCGTTTTGCTGGCAAGTCAAAGGAAGGACCACTGGTGGTATGGACTAATGATTCATTGGTGAAGTCTACCGACAGGTCAGAGGAGACCCTGTGCACACTGCCACATCGCACTTTTTTCCTATTAACAGAAACGGGATCTTCCAAGATGATAATTCGGTCATCGGGCCAGCATTGTGAACAAGTTCAAGGAACACAGAGGAAATCACCCATTTGATTGGCTTCAAAATTCGTCCGACCTCAATCCATTTGTGAGATGTTTTTGAACGGGTAGTAATGCATGTAGACATGCAACCGCCATATATTTCGACATTGTGGGAAGCACTGGTTTGCACTGTGCTAAGCATTGGGTCATTTAGGGCATGGGAAAGCGATTTGCAGAAGAAAAAAATTAGTTAAAATTTCTGCCGCCAGGGAAATATGGCGCTGCACATATACATATAAAAGTTGTCATTTACTTCAAGACATGCTGCTTGCGCAAATGACATCCTGTTAGATAAAAGCAGAAAAGCCAATTCCAATAACCATTATTGCTCTTACGAAGAAGGAACGTGCTCTTTTAGCAAAACTGTCCTACAGGAATAATAGTAATGCCACTACGTGAATATCCGAAATGTAAAGGACCTTTGATGTCAGTGGGGCTCCGAAAACTAATAAAGAAATTTTTAGCGACCGGGGAGTTAGGTGTAACTCCACGCAGGGACGACCACGTATTGGAATGGAGGTGGTTTTTTTTTTTTTTTGTTAGTTGTTGGCGCATCAGCTTCTGTGGCCATAATGCACCTCACAAAGTTTTTGCATTTACTCTGATCCAAGCTCGAGGCGGGATTCAAACCCGCGACCTTTGGGTTGCCAGGCAGGCACCTTACCCGCCTGGCTAGTCTGGTCAGCTCGGAGGTAGTGGCGGATGCAATGCTCAGAATGCGAAACACTACCAGTGAGTAGTGCCAGAGGGCCCAACCTCGAAACTTTATTAGGCAGTTGGACAGACGTGAGTAGTCGAGACCCGCTAATTTTTAAGAGCTGCCATATCTATAGTAAAACGTACACTAAAACAAAGGACGCACACAGAGGAAACCTTCTAAACTATGTCCACAGAGTAAAAAATCGACTAAAAAATTGGCAGGTCTCGACTACTCAAGTTGTCTGTCCAACTAGTGCCAAAGGTGTGTCAAGAGACTTGAACCTTCCTTGGTCTACTGTGCGTAAAGTGCTTCGAATAATTTTACGCGGTTCCCATCCAAGATTCACATAGTGCAAGAACTACTCTTGTGATCAGCAACAACGAATACTTTACAATTTCTGGCTTGTATGGAATTTGACGATACATGGGCTCGAATGATCTTGTGGTGTGACGAGGCACATTTCACTCTTCATGGGGCTGTAAATGCACAAAACTGCCAAATATGGAGAACTTCTCATCCATCTGCTGTGCATGAAAGACCACTACAAAGTCCATACGTTACAGTATGGTTTGGATTCACAGCAGAGTTCATAATTGGACCACTTTTCTTCAAAGCCTACACCTCATGGCCCTGTAAGGTGTATGGTAACTAGTGCACAGTACTGCGCTCTTCTAAGAGCTCACATTATTCCCGCTCCAAGGCAATGCTCGGAGACCACGGTGCTCATGCAAGATGATGCCCCTCCCCACGTTCGAGAAGTGAAGGAACTGCTCCATTCAACATTCAGAAATGATCACATCATTTCTAGACTTGCCAGCCCGATCAGCAGTCTCAATCCCTGTGATTTGTGGCTATGGGGATATCTGAAAGACAGAGTTTACCGTGGCAGCATAAGGACGCTTTTCAATTTGAAAGCAACCATTAAACAGCATGTAGCCAACATCCCCAGTGAGATGCTATGTGAAACTGCACACGCAGTCCTCCGTTTTCAGAATGTCATCTTAAGTGAAGGAAAGCACAGAACAATATCTGTAGATTTTTAAGTTCTGATATTAAAATCTAATCCCAAATTAAGTATTCCATCTATCTAGTGCCAATTTCTCCCCTGGTGGCAGAAATTTGAACTAATTTTTCTTCTACAAATCGCTTCCCCATATACCGATTTTCACAGCGTAATCTGTTCTGACACTAGGGTCTTCTGAATAGGCAACTTACTTTATAACCATTCAGTATATGTGAGCACATAACATGCATGTCTTATATATAGGGGTCCTCACAAACTTTTTTTTTTGATATTTGAAGGGGTCCGTAGATCTCAGTAGTTTGGGAACCACTGTCCTAGATTATCCAGTGTACTCAACTAGGGATTATTAAAGGATACTCGTATTATTTTTCTCATCTCAATATTATTGTCAGCCTTCTTTCCATCCAGAATTCAGTTATTTCTCAATTAGCTGGAAGTCCTTTGAGCTATTTTAATTATATGTTTAAAAAACATTTAGTTGCAACTGTAAACACTTATATAAATCAAATTTATAAAGGTAAGAGAAAGGCAAGGCAAGTTTATCAGTGTTACTGAACTACTAATGGGATTACAACCTAAATCGAACCTTGTAGGTATTGCTTGTGGTTTACAAAATGCACGTTTACCTTACATTTTAAAAAAATCTTTAGCAGTTTACTTGGGTGGCCTTCGTGGGTAGCACGGTTGGTAGAATCGCTGTCCTCCCATCAGGTGGAAAATACCACAGTTCGAGTCCCATCAATGACGAGAGGAAATTTTGAGGCTTTATCACGTGAATGAGTTAGGTCTCGGGCGAGGGCGGCATGTTTTTTCCTCCCAGAAACTTGGATTTTCCATCCAGCAAACAGAAAATCGACCAAAGAACATACACAATTTAGACAATATCACCTTAGTTGCTGATGCTCATACAATCTTCAATAATGCATCCACTTGTTTAGCTTAAAGGTGACTCTAGTAAGTCAAGAAAGTAAGAAAGGGCGTCTTACAGTAATGTATACTTTCAGTGTCCGGTACCTTGCTGTTTCTTTCTTCAAACATTTGAATTCTAGACCGTGGTACTCAATGCAAATACCAAATCCACTGGTACCTAAAAGATGGCTTTGATGGCCATACTAAATGGAGTAGACTAGGCACTTGTTCGATCTGACTGAGGTGTTAAGGCCTTGGATGGATTGAGTAAGCTCAATGCTGATGGAATCCTTTCTCTTGCTCAGACTACACACAAGTGGACATAAATTCAAATCAAGGAAAGATGGTTGCAGAACAGATTATGGAAATTTTCTTTATGCCAGAGGGAGGCTGATTTTTGGGTCAAACTCCCACCTGGTGTTGTGGGCATAGGAGCATTTTAACCATCCCGGGGGGGGGGGGGATACAAAAGGTTAAATTTCACTGGCATCCCAGTGGCAAATATATGGTGTATGGCAAAGTTCAAATTTACTTTTTTTTTTTTTTTTAGAAGTATAATTGGTACAAGGGGTGGGGCAAAATTTTACTGGTAAGTGGCAAACACCCTTAAAACACCCATGGATGGGCAGTTTGAATAAATTCAAGAAAGCAGATAAACTGTTACAGTTGAAATGGGAAACTGGGATCTGCAGACCCCTGGGGGTTGATAGACCAGTTCCAGAGGTTCCGCAAAACATTCAGAAGGGGTATCAAATAATGTTTAAATTTATACAAAAAATACATATAAATATTTAGTTGAATTTTTAATTGTATTCTTTATATATTGTATTTTTTTTTGTACTTATTTCAAATTATTTATTCTAAGAATAGAAAATCGATAAATAAAGTTATTATATATCTATGTAAAAATAAGAATAAAGTTGAGTTGTTTCACACGTAAAACTTTGAATTTTCTTTTCAGAAACCCACACAAAAATATGCATAAACATGCCCACCAGCATGTGTGTTTGTGTGTAGGGGTCCGCAAAGTGTATAGGTGTCAAATATTTTTTTGAATTTTGATGCGGGTCTGTAGATCTCAGCAGTTTGTGAACTGCTGGTCCAGATCAGTTTTTTACTTGTTGTCTACCAACATGTGTTTGATGCATTTGCCAAACCTAGTTTTATTTTGGTTGCTTTGAACAAGTCCAAATCCATGCTCTTAATTCTTCCATAATCATAAATCAAGGAGACTTCTGTTATTTTAATGAAAACTGAAAATGAAAACAAAATATTCTACTTATGCAATATGAAAAATCAAAATGCTGGTGAGAATGAAACATTTAAAAAAAAAAAAAAATAAATATATATAAGTGTCATCTGGCGGGTGAAATTTTTTTTTTTTTAATTTTTCTTTTTTCTTAACTATGGATTTTTCTCTTAACTATTAAAAAAATATTTCTCTTAACTATTAAAATAACATATTCTGGTCTACTTTCCTATTAATATTCTCTAACTGGTTATATTGCACTTTGTTTTCATTTCAACATACCACGAATTACAAGATATCTGTTAAACAGCAATTTTTTTTTTGGCATTTAACAGATGCCAGGTAAGCAAAAACAACTACCTTTCCTCCATGCAACTCCCTTTCCCACATTGTCTAATCTTGCTGTAACATACTGATTTCACCGTTTAAACCTGCCAGAGCATCTGAGTTCCAATTTGTGGTGGGAGATGGAGTCAGTTTCCTTTAAATTCTAAAAATATAGTGATAAAAACTTTTGATATTATTTTTATTGGTTTCTCTCATTTATTTTCACTCAATACATCTTAATTGAACTTGGCTAATCTGAACAGTGTAAACAGGTAGCCATGAAAGCCCATGGTGTTCTATCGATGATTTATTGAATGTTATCCTATACAGATAGGGAGGTCATAATCCTACTGTATAAGGCAATTGTAAGACCACATTTGGAATACTGTGTTCAAGTATGAGACCTCATCTGAAGACTTTGAGCTTCTTGAAAGGGTCCAAAGACAGGCAACTCGAATGGCAAGATCAGCAAAAGGATGACTATATGAGGAAAGACTCAAATTATGTGCACAATAAGTAATATGCTTGGCAACCAGGCAAGTGATCTGATTGGGGTTTATAAGGCTCTAAAAGGGATTAGTAAAATGAATGAAAGTGGAATTTTGATTGTTATAAAGAATTCCTGAACTAAAGGCCATAAATTCAAATTACAGGGGCTGAGGTTTAGATTAGATTGCAGGAAGTTTTTCTTTAGCTAGCAAGTCATTGATTGTTGGAACAAGTTGCCTTTGCAGGTAGTTGAGACTGACAGTTTTGAATAAATTCAAAGGGCAACTAGAATATATTGTAGCTACCCGTATGAGGGAAGCATATAATTTGTAATTTCTTATCTACTTGGCATTTTTTTTTTTGCCAGTGCAGCAAAAGCCCATGGCTTCCTCGCACTATATGGCAAATATTATTACTGTTACTATCTTGGTTAAAATTGAGGGTGTGAATAGGTATAGGTTAAGAACCACATCAAACTACGAAAAAAGTGGTAAGCACGTGCACTGCTCCCTTACGTAGGTCACAAAAAGAAAATCTACAGGTATAGATGCGAAAGTGACACTGCTCTCATTGATGCCGTGTACATGGAAGCCTTTGATTACGAAGGCAAGACATTCCTTGTTGGTTGTTTGGTAATTTCTGGTACTGAAAAGTGGTTTCCCCGTTTCTCTCTAAATAATGCCCAATACAGAGGAACATTTACTATAAGAAATTGACAACCTTGAAACTTAACTTTTAGAGAACTCTTATGTATATCAAAAAATACAACTCCCAAACTGTTTTAATCTTATAAAGAACAAACCTTGATATTTAAAAGGTGAAAAACAATATATATTTGTGCAAAAAATTGAAGTAATATATTGTAAATACATTGGTATTAATTCTTATCTTGCTCATGCCTTTAATTCAAGCTCAGGATTTTATACCTGGCATATAATTCGCCCTTAAAACTTTAGGAGATTTTTTAGCAGTTCAAGTTTGACTTATATGTTGGAATATACAGTAAATAAATAAGGAAGCAAATAAATAGATTAAATAAATTAAGCATCAGCCTATATCACATGTTCTTCTTTCAGTCACAGTTCCCCGAGGAGCTGTTGTGGCCAACAAAATCCTCCAACTGCATTGATCATATGCTGTACGAGCGGCATCGCAAAATGTCACACCCAAAAGTTCATTGATCCTATCCTTCCACCTAGTTGCAGGTCTTATTTTAACAGCAGTTTTTGGAGTTGGTTTTGTTATGGTCTCTGTGGCATCAGATAATGTGGTGGTATGCCATTACCTACCACATGGCTGATTTTGGAAGGGGCCGGCTTTAATCCTAGGAAGAGTTATCATGCACTCCACGAGATGCTCTTGAAGACTAAAGGTGACTACAGCAGAGCCCCACTTAGTGCAGTAGTCTGATTACAACTGGTTTTCGTCTGGTTTCCAGAGGTTGTCTATGTATATAAACAGATATATATTATTAATTAGATTTGCACCAGTAGTTATTATATCTACAGTCAGTGAATTTATTCATAAGGTGACGCTATTATCCCTCTTCTTCCTTCGATGTCCAATTAATGTCCACTATTTCTAATTAATTATGTTGAATATATTTTAAAATAATTTTCTCCCAAACCATAAAGAATGCAACGTTTCCTTACCATAAACATATTTACATGCTGATTCGCACAGTCTTAACCCCCAATGAATACATTTCTTACATTTTAAAATATTCATCCTGTATTTCAAATTTACACCTTTCGTATGGCATTAATCACTGCATAATCTTCTGTATTCTTCGAACGCACTAACCGTTAAACTGTTATTTTAATCTTAGTGCCTAAATATTTACCACACAGATATAAAATGTGTCTAATGAATCCTCTGTACCTCTTCTTCTGTATGGTAAGATTTATTTTCAATTTTTTATGCTTCAACCATCAAAGTTTAATAAAATTGAGAACACATTTTAACACAGCCACTACACGCAACGCCACTAATATTGCCACCTGTAGATATCACATGTAGATTCAGCAAATACCGAAAATCAAGCTATCCTGAGATTGTATTCTGAATTTTGTCAGATTCATCGCAAAAATCAAACTTCATTACACAATGAAGCATTCACAAATAATTTCAGTTTATTAATATAAATTATTATTAATTTAAAAAACAATTATTTTTAATAGCCATTTATTAACTATGGAATACAAAAGAAATATTTGAACAGAGTAGGAATGTTAACTGAAAGTTTTTCTAGGATAACTAAGGAGGAAAAAAAAATATATTCAGTAATGTCATTAAAATAGGAATCATAAAAATTGGAATAAATTCTATCTACACCTGAAAATGCTTTGCTTAAAACAGGAATGGCCAAATTGCAGCACAAAACTATTCGTGGCCCATGTATTTGGGTAAAACAGCATAAAAAATTACAGTTTAAAAATCAAAAAAGAAGTTAAACATATTCAGCTTAACCCTTTGTAGAGTATGCACACATGTGTACTTTTATTCACGTGTGGAAAACAAGCTTACATACAAATGCAAATTACCCGTGGTTTGTATGTACATTTATATTTTGAAGGTTGTTTCGACATGTCCATTTATGTACATAAGTATCGTAGCACATACTTTTGAATATTTATGTAGTAGAAATATTCGTGTAATTTTTGCCTTTTGACCAGATTCCTTTTGCAATAGGTTTTATTTTGCGGAAAATTGAGATGGGGGAAAAAATCCACAACAACTTTCTGACTGATTTTCAAATCGCAAGAATTGATTTAGCCCCCAGTGAAACTCACCTGCTGTTTACTTTGAAGAGAAGACAATTTCTGAGCTTTTGTTATCACAATCAACAAATCCCAGAATCAGACTTTCAACAAAGTTGGCATTTTTGTTCATGGACAACTTTACATTGCAGTTTCCTGGTCCAGATCTAAAGGCAATTTTAATTTCAAGGACAATATAGCCATACTTTATAAAAAATTATCAAATTGCATTTTTACGAGTCCGTCCCACTGACACCTTAGCAGCAAAGGGAGCTGAGGGAAAGGTTTTGTAATTACATCAATATTAATCTTTACTTCTTCTCTGAAACAGATTTGGAAAATTATTATCTACAAGTACTTTTGATCTGATTACTTTTGCAAAAGATTTTATTTAGCAGAAAAATTTTTCAAAAATATTTCCTGACTGATTTGAAAAATTTCCATTACTTTTTTTTCCTCCGATCAATTTTAAAAATTTCCATTACTTTATTTTCTAATTTAAAAAAAAACAGAAAATGCCAGGAGAAACTGCTTCTCAAAGACATCACTAACAATCTCAGAAACAAAAGAAGTGATATAAAGCTTGCCAGAGTGATGAAAAAAACAGCAGCTAAAAGTAAAGCAAACAGGCAGAAACAGATTGATATGAGCTTGTAAAGAAAGATTTGCAAATAAAGTGGCTAATAAAATTGGTGAGCAAAATCAAATAACTTCAACGTAATACTGAAAGCCATGCACAAGCAGGAGCAAATTGTAGATCAGTGCAACAAGAAGTTTCCAGAGTTGACAATTATCAAATTTCATTTTTAGTCATATTATTACCTGGGTCCAACACTGGCACATTAGCTAGCAGCAGAGGGAGCCAAGGGAGCAGTTTTCATAATTACTTTGATATTGGTTTGATATTACTTCAAAATATTCACCATGGCAATTCTAATTACTATATAAAGGCAAATATTTTGGAAATGAACAATTGGAGTACACGTGCAAACCTGTGTTATTTTTATATTAAATTTTTATAAAAATTATTTATTTTTTTATTATTTCAAGAAATTATTTCAGTTTGTGCACAGGCAGCACGAAATCCATTCAGCAAATAATTGCGTAGCTAGCAATATCAGGTGCCGCATGAATAAATTTCAATGACTCAGCTGCTGTTCAGATTTTTTTCTTGAGTAGCACGTCATCTCTGATTTGTGTTGCACGTAAAGAAAAAGGTTGACTACCCATGGCTTAGAGCATTAATCAGATGATTTTAAAGGATGCCATATGTTCCTAAAACAAATAACTCTTTTTCCGGATATTCATTGTCATTTCTCTACAAAAGGGAGACAGTTATATAATAATTAAATCAGAAGAAAGTTTATTTTTTAAAATCTTAATAAAGTCCATGTATCATCACATTCCTCAAGTAATAGCAGGAAGCACATTTATACAATGCGAACACAAACTTGCTTTAACACTGAGCCAAGTGTGTGGGGTCAATGAAACTCAAGACAGCCATTTCAGCAATTCGTGCTCTTCATCTAATTCATTCTGGAAATGTTTTCTTTGATTTCTACAATGAAAATTCCAGAAATCTCTGTTAATTATTGCACAATTATAAAAAAATTCAGGAATTAAGTTAAAACTTAAATTATAGATATGCTGAGTGACATCTGTCATGTACAATTATTGATAGCAAGTTGGCTTTACTAATGCACAATCTTTACTTCACTTGGTAAAGATTTTTTGTTTTATGGTACTGAAGCATTGTCTGGAATCAAATTTGCATGACCTTCAACGTTGCACATTGCAGATGCTCCCATTTTTGACAGACTGGCATCCAACTGCACATTTGTTTATGCACTCGTGTTTATCAATTTGAATTTGGCTCACCAACAGGTCTAAAGGCAATTTTAATTTCAAAAATTAATCAAAAATATTTTTTTTAATATAAAAAATGAATTTTTTTGCTGATTTTTCAAACATAAATGCTTGGTGGCTAAGTAACCCAACATGCATTTGGATGAAGAACAATCCTCTTCCTGACTGCTGATAAGTTAAAAATTCAAAAACATAACATTTTGTGGTTAAGCTTTTGGTAATCTTTGTTAATTAACAAAACAATTTACCTAAGTAGCAAATAATAGAAGTCTTTTGTGATAACTTAGAAGCACCAATCAGTTGACTCCTATCTCACATATGAAGAATGTGCAGCTAAGCATGATGCACTAAGTGTGTTTTCAGATGACGGGCCTTGGTATACGCTTTACCACATACTGCACAAGAAAATGGTTTCTCCTGGGTGTGAACTAATAAATGCATCTTTAGAGCGGATGACCGTTTAAATGCTTTGCCACATATTTCACACGAAAATTTTTTCTCCTCACTATGAATTACTAAATGGCTTCTTAGCAAAAGTGGATTAGAAAATGCTTTGCCACAGGTTTTGCAAGAAAAAGGCTTCTCCTGACTATGAAGTGATGATAAATGCAGTTTCATGCGATGTAACTGTGAAAATCTCTTACCACATATTTCACAAGAGAAGGGTTTCTCCTGATTGTGAACCGAAATATGTTGCTTTAAAGAGTATTTTCTTGAAAATGCCTTGTTACATATATCACAAATGAAGGGCTTCTGACCAGTATGAATTAATGAATGAGTTTTCAGGTGAGATGATGTTAAACATGCTCTACCACATATATTACAAATGTAAGTCCTTTCCCCAGAATGAACTAATAAGTGGGCTCTCAAAGAAGACGCCAAAGAAAATGTCTTGCCACATTTTTCACAATGGAATGGTTTCTCCTGAGTGTGAACTGAAGTATGTAGCTTTAAAGAATATTTTCTAGAGAATGCCTTGTTACAAATATCACAAACAAAGGGCTTCTCACCAGTATGAATTAATAAGTGAGTTTTCAATCCAGAAAACCCCCAACATGCCCTACCACATATATCACAAATGAATGATTTCACACCGGTATGAACTAATAAGTGATTTTTCAAAGAAGATGCCAATGAAAACGTCTTGCCACATGTTTCACAACAGAATCGCTTCTCCTTAGTGTGAGACAACAAATGAATTTTTAAAACACTTGTGCTTTTGAATGTTTTTCCACAGGAGGCACAAGGAAAGGGTTTCTCCTCAGTATGCACTAATAAATGTTTTTTTACGTGGTCTGGCCATTTAAATTCCTTACCACATATTTTGCATGAATATTGTTTTTCATCAGAATGCACTGCTAAGTGCTTCTTTAGATAAACTGAACGTGAAAATGCCCTACCACAGGTTTCACAGGAAAAGGGCTTCTGCTCACTATGAGTTAACAAATGCTTTTTCATGCAACTTGATCGGAGAAATGGTCTGCCACAAATTTCACAACAGAAACGCTTCTCCTGGGTGTGAACCAAAGCATGTTTATTTACACATGATTGTGATTTAAATGCCACACCACATGTTTCACACGAAAAAGGTTTATCCTGAGTATGAACTAAAAAGTGTGATTTTAAATGAGCTAATCTCGAAAATTTCTTGCCACATGTATCACAAGAAAATGCTTTCTCCTGGGTGTGAATCAAAGCATGTTTATTTACACATGATTGTGATTTAAATG